>NW_013952550.1:1040017-1058308 GCF_001266775.1 Austrofundulus limnaeus
GCAGTAACTGGACAGAAGTAAAGTTTTCTACACTCCTAGACACTATAATTGCACAAAAAATAGTTTATAAATGCAAAAAAAGGTGCATTTAGCATGATATGTCTCCTTTCAAATTACTGAGAGAGTTCAGCTGGTGTCTTGGCTTTCCATGCCTTTTTACACCTCCCTTTCTTCATGTGTTCAATACCTTTTCCCTGTGCCATTCCACATTATTACAAATAACTTCATTTCTGGACATTTATGGTTTGATTTCTTTGTATGTATGGATCACTTGGGTTGTTACCGACATCTGGTGAAAATTTCATGTCATTAGCACCTCTAGTAATATGTTTACTGAGAAAAATGGTGACGTGTTCAATACTTATTTTACCCGCTGTTTGACTGAACTGCCAACTCTCGCATTGGAAGAAGACTCCCCTAACCACTCAGCCACAGCCGCCTCAAATGTCGTTACATTTGGCATGTTATTACCATCATCTGGTGCAGAATCCAAGTATTCAGTGGATTGGATTTTGCTGCAACTGTCTCACCAGCTTTTCCTTTGTCATAGCAAATACATCAATCAAAGACAGTACGGCTGCAATCAGATGTGAAAGCTAGCATTTTTCTCAAAATGCTGACGTGCATCATAGTAATGCCTGGTTCTAACTGTGCAATTTTCAATCACTGCAGACTAAATCTTTTATTGTGAAGGAACTACTAAAGTTTCTGTGGATTTTAGCACTCGCATGACCAAAAAGAAATTAAAAAATGAAACTGAACTGCGACAACAGTGTTAGAAATTCTTTGTGGCTGCAGCTGCAACTGACACCTTCCCACCAATGAGCACGTCCACGGCGGTCTCTTTTTCCTCCTCTGCATCCTTTCAGGGCCTGCCTTAAGACCAGATCCTGTGATTTACTCATTACTGAACTGATCTCTTTGTATCTTTATAACGTATGCATATCTGCTGCAAAAAGAAACAGCACAGCCAAGCACCTGTGTATCGTACAGTATGCCATAGGGTAGGATCAAGATTCAAGGTTTTACATGCTTTAACATGTAAAAACCCACAAATCCAGCCGACTTTATATATAGCTGATATATAGCTGATATAGCTATATATAAATTATAATACTTATTAATACGCCACTTTAAACTCTCCATATAACATTCAAGTCATGTTTGTCTCTTGTAGAATTAAAATGGCAGTAACTGCTCATTTTGAGGACATCACAGAGACTGTGACATCATGACTTGTTTGAAAGTTTTAAAAACTGTTTAAATATAGGAAACCTTTTTACTGCTGTGGTCTACGCAAACTCAGCATTTATGTGTCTAATGGACAATACAATAATGGGTTAAATCTTCTTGCAGAGACAACACAAAAATACAAATAGTTTGGCTCCATCCAACTCTGCAAAGACAACAGAACCGTGGACACAGATGCAAGCCAATGTGTAACATCCTCTGATTACCTGCTATGTGGCACTTACAGCACATCTGTCGCAGACTTAAAAAAAAAAAAAAACATACCAGGTAAGCTTGAAACATTTAAATGCAGATATGCAGCCTGTCAGTTTTGTTTTGGAAAGAGGAAATTGATATTTGATAATGGAAAGGAATAGTAAAATAAATAACAGCAAGTAAATTTATTATTTTCATGATGATGCTAATGCTAGAAAACAGAACGTTAATTAAATAAGTTAGCAAAAATATTTTGGTGTACTTGAGATAATTCGAATGAACTGAAAAGGGACAGCTCATGATGTGGACCATTATTAGGCAACAGAGCACGACTGTTGATAAGACGTGGTTATTAGGGGTGGGAATCTTTTACTATCTCACGATTTGATTCGATTCAGATTTTTGAGGCCACGACTCGATTCAAAATCAATTTTTCATTCAAAAGTCAATGCGAGCCCATTTGTCGTGTTCCTAAAGTGCTTCATCTTCATTTTGCACACAGTGAAGCTCGTGTCAAACTCAGACTCATTCAGTAAAAAACAAAATGAGCCCAAATCTTTGCATTCAATGAAGACGGGGTCAGCTGAATCGCTTTCCTCCAGTTTTGTAGTTTCCTCTTTGTTTTGGTGCTTTCTGCGCATTCTTGGCTGTGTCTCAATTCATAGCTGGGCCACGTAGGCCACATCCTTGCTGGGCCAGGTAGGATGCTAAAAACTGCTGCGAAATGAGACGGTCTAGCCTTCGCCTGACGTTGGCTTCACGTGGGTTTGTGTGACCACGTGCTCCCCCGTTACCATAGTGATCAGTTTCATGTCAGACTTAAAATGCTTCGGGACGTGTTTACACGTCTTTYTACTGGAAGAATAAATTCACAGTTAAAAAGGTAAACGTAAATAAAGAAAACAATAATTTAGGTTTAGCTCCAGTATCTACAAAGGACATAACACATATTTTTTATTATTATCACGAAAATAAAGTCATAATATGCGAATAAAGTTGTAATATTATGAGAATAAAGTCAGTGCTTGGTGACCTTAAGAATGCTGGAACAATTTATTCATTTAGTATAATGCTTAAAAGTTTTTTAATGAGATATGAACAAAGATTTGGTTGATATTTKTATTTTTGTTGTGAAGTTGTTATTTTAAATTATATTGTGTATTAAGTTGAGTTTTATTATTTGTATGTTGTACGTTTTTTAGATACATATTTTTTATTGGGGCAAATGTTATAAGATTTTATTCTTTCTGCTCCTTTTCATTTGAATATGTTGTGATCGTGTTTTTTTGACACAACATTGTCTATTTGTTTGTTTCTATTATTATTTGGTTTTCTTTTTATTTATTTATTTTTTGTTATTTGTTTGCTGAATTAAATAAAGTTATTTTTTCCCCTCATACCTTCTGTGTACAGCCAGGTGTTTCTCTGTGTTTATAAAGTAGTCCGTGATGACCTGGATCACTGTTAGATTAATATGCTTTCTTCCAAATTAACTACATGACGACTAAATCTGTCAATGCATCTATTAATTACAATACAGCTTCAGTTTATCATATAGTCGTTTGCACAATTTCCATGTCCTGCTACTTATATTTGGGTGCTAAAAGATAACTATTTATTTATAAACAATAAAGAACAACTTGACAACATCCTCATTTTAATGCAGTGATGACTGCATGCTTTTTCACGTAAAGGCTAGGATATTAAGACTTTTTTCTTGAAGTATGACTTTAATCTCGTAATATTACGATTTTTATTCTCATAATATGACTATTCTTGTAACGTTATGATTTTATTCTTATAATCCTTTATTCTCGTAACTTGTAGTTGCATTTTCTTTTATTTAACATCTTATTGCAGCATAAATTTCATCAGCTAAGTTGCTAAACTTACTTTTAAAAAACAAATCCTTCGGTCCGTGGTGAATTTCCAAACTGCGCCGACACGTTAAAAAAATAAAAACACCACGTCTTCATTTCTCTGTTTATTTTGCTGCCCCTGCATTGAATCCTGGGACATCCTCGGCTGGTAAGGATACATGGATGCATCCTCGGATTTCGACAGGAAGTAGGACGCATTCCTGGGCCGCATGATGAGGAGCCTTCGAATTGGGACAGTCCGGCGCGGAACAATGACGTATGCGGCCGACAAATGTGCACTTATGAGGACCCAGCCCCTGAATTGAGACACAGCCCTCATGTTCCAGAACCAGCTCCATGTGACGTCAGGACATCCCTGGCCACATCAACAAATTAATGATATATTTGCATGTAACTTTAGATGTCAACTGTAGACAAATGGAACTGGGTGTAACAGAGCTGGTGTAAACAACAAGGTCTTGTTGCTTCAATGAAACTGTTTAACATTTAACCTAATGTGAAACTCCGCTCATTAATTTAACTTTCCATCATTTAAAAAAAACACACTTCTAGACTCAGTGGCCACTTTATTCACCAATAAATTACATTGTAATGAAAGGCAGCGGAATTATTATTTTTTTAGGTTTGGGCATAATCGTATCGTGTGCAATTAATCGTCAGAAAAACATTTAATCGATTATTTTTTGGCATATGACGATTACTACAATTACTGCCACCAGGCAGAGTCTGCTGCTCGATGCTCCTCTCCGCTTCAAATATGACAAACATTAAAAAAAAGTTCTATAATTTATTTATCTATCAACACAATTTAAAAATTTGATGTACAGCCTGAAGTCTGTAATTTTGACACAGTTTGGAAATGATTTTTATGAAGAGCAAATCTTTCCTACAATTGGTGATGTGACTAGGATATAAGGGTGTCCAGGAACTCCAGAGAATTAATCGTCAAATTAATCGTTTTTGGCTAAATACCACAATTAATCGTGAGTATTTTTTTGCCAATATTGCCCAACCCTAATTTATTCTTTTTCATAGATAATAACCATTTTATAGGGCTTATGTGTATATCCTCTAAACCACTATCAAAAAATGGGACAACAAAAGGACACGGCAACATTCCTACGAGATCCTGAGAAATAAATTAGTGGGTGCCAAGCTTGCAGACTGAAAAAACAAAAACAAAAAATAAAACCAACAAAAAAACAGGTTAAGTGTTCCAGCACCAGAACAAAATGACATAAAATTTACTTTATTACAAAAACTATTCACTGTCAGTGTAATCTGTAAAAACTAACATTTTACACAAAGACAAATGTATGGTCTGTCCAGGATCCTGGGACATAGACTAGCAGGGAGTGTTTGCACTTTGTCTCCTTTTCTCCAGTAAGTTTTTCACAGCATGAGACACTTTAGACAAGTAAGAAATGATTATAAACACATTTGTGTTAACAACTACAAAAGAGAAACTGTAAATTTGTATAGAAATGCAACATTTAGCTAATTATTCATTAAACAAGTTCAATTTGGACATTAAATATTGGACAGAAAAATGTAAAATTAATCAAACCCAACGCTGGCAACTGAGATTTTCTGCTTGTAATATACCAACAAATATTATTGCGTTTAGAAATAATACAACACAAAACGCATCTGGCTTGTTTTATGTGAAAATGCAGGCAAAGATGAGCAGATGTAATCAACCCACTGTGTATACCTGATGGCTGTGTGTGTCTGTCCTTCTCAAATACATGCAGTTTGATGCTGTGGTTTTGGCCGCTGCATCATAAACAGCGGATAAAAAAAAACACAGTGGGACACAATCAGCTCACGAAAACACTCATAAATACAGCTGCGGTGCGTTTAGTGACTCCAGCCACGCGTTAAATCTTTTTACACTTGCGCTATCTTACCTCCTAACAGGAGGCTAGCTTCATGCTTAGCATTATGCTAACTAGCATAGCAATAACAGCTAACTGCTTCGACTGATCAAGAGTGCTTACCAGATTAAAGCGCTCCGAGTTGCTCTTTTGTGCTTCGCCGCCGGATATTCTCTCGAGGATTATCGGTCTTTGATGTAACCTTACACGTTGGCTTTGTTTGTCAGCATCAAGGGAAATCGGTTGCCCCGTCCTCGACGTCTTCTTTCTTCTTAATGTAAACCTCCTGGAAACCGTTTTTTCTACCTTACTTTTCATGCACCGAGACCCGATATTGGATGGTTAATCAGGAAGTCTCGCGAGCTTTTCAGCACGGCGTCGATTACTTAACATGTAAATCCCCGGATGAGACGCTATACAGACCCGTGTCCATTAAGCGCATTTGTGTATTTATGGACAGTGACACGGAACTTGTACGTGCTTTATATACAAGCATCTGCTTATAACCAATGAGGAGGGTGCAGACACTCAGAGAAAGCCTGCCCCCTTCGTGCTCTGGCGCAGTCTTTGCCTGCCGGGGCGGTTGCACGAGTCCTTCCGGACGAGCGAACCCTGATCCTAGTCACAACCGAGGCACACAGCCACTGTTGTCTGTGGTGAGGGGTGTGAGTCCACCGATGATTGGAGTCCTCCCCAGGGCTCCAGAGCCCTCCCTGGGACACTCTCATAACCACCCCGTGTCTGCTGCTGCAGTGTCTGCAGTCTTTTGTGCACTAAGACCAACGTGCTCCCTCCTCTGGGTGTACCTGGCATTTAAAGGGTTAAGTTGCACACATCCATTTTGTGTGCAGGACTTGCCATAAAATGGCACCACTTTTTCTTGTGCTGGTCCACTTCAGTCCCCCAAGCACAGTAGGCATGTGCCAGAACTGTAGGTGCCACAGAGCAAATATAAAAGGGGGGAAAAAAAGAAAAAAAAAAGATCTGTTTTCTCTTTCAGACAGAAATAGGTTTGGAGCTTACATATGTTTAATATCATGTAACCATACAGTTCTAGCTGATGCATTTATGGTCCCAAATCATTGTTTTGATCTGCTAAGAATGAGAAGACGACAACCAATTCTAGACCACGTGTTTAAATATGTGCTTCAGAACTGTGCTAATGAACACGAATGCACTGCAGTGTGCTTTAAATGGTGTGACTCAGAGAGCACCGGAGTCCTGTCCAGAGCCTCGGTGCCTCCCCCGAGCCCCGTCATAGACATTCTGTGTATGCTGCTGCATCATCAGTCATTTGGGCACCGAGACCAGTCTGCAGACTCCTCTCAGTGTACCTGGCATTTAAAGGGTTAAGTTGCACACATCCATTTTGTGTGCAAGACTCGCCATAAAATGGCACCTCTATTTCCATTGCTGGTACACTGAAAACCCCTTCAGCAGAGTAGACATGTGCCAGAACTAGGTCCCCCCCACCCCCTCACAAAAACCACACACAAAAGGAAGAAAAGGGGGAAAAAAATCCCAAGCCTACTACCAGCTGAAAGGAAAGGGAGAGCAAGAGCCTTCAGGTTTTTAACAATCAGTAATCATATATATGGTTCTTGCTAGTGCACCCATTGTCCCACATCATTGCTTATACCTCCAAAGAATGAAAATATATTTTTTACATATATCTAAACCATTTAATAATGTCCTTTTACACTACGAATACTCCTAGGACTAACCAAGGGCACTGCAGTATGCTTTTATGGTGTGACTCAGAGTGCACTGGAGTGTGCTCCAGTGTGTTAAGTGTCCCCCCCTGAGCACTGGCACGGCCATGTTGTGCTACGGCAGTATCTGCAGTCATTTGGGCACCAAGACCAGCCTGCAGACTCCTTTCAGTGTCCCTGGCATTGAAAGAGTTAAGTTGCAGTCGTCCATTTTGTGCTCAGCCACCATTTCTGTTGCTGGTACACCCTTCAGCAGTGTAGACATGTGTACAAACCAGGTCTCTGAGAGAGCATACAAAGGGGAGAAAAGAAAAAGATGCCCAAGCCTACTACTGGCTGTAAAGGAGAACAGGATCTTAAACACGTTTAATTTCATGTAACCATACAGTTCCAGCTGGTGCATCCATGATCCCAAATCATTGTTTTTATCCAAGAATGAGAAGATGACAACCCAAATAAGTGTATACCATTCAAAGCATTTAACTACTTCAAATTTGTGCTAATGATCATAAAGGCACTGCAGTTTGCTTTCAATGGTGACTCAGAGGGCACTGGAGTCCTCTCCAGAGCTTTGAAGCCCCCCTGAGCCCCATCATAGCCAATCTGTGTATGCTACTGCATTATATGCAGTCTTTTAGGCACCAAGACTAGACTRTATACTCCTTTCAGTGTATGTGGCATTTAAAGGGTTAAGTTGCACACATCCATTTTGTGCACCACCCTTCAGCAGAGTAGGCATGTGCACAAACTAGGTCCCTTAGAGAGCATACAAATGGAGAAAAGAAAAAGATGTCCAAGCCCACTACTGGCTGAAAAGGAGAACAGGAGCTTACATAGTTTAATTTTCTGCAACCACACAGTACTTGCTGGTTAACCCATCGTCCCGTATAATTTTTACCTCCTAAAAATCAGAAGATTACAACATCTCACCAACGTGGCATGTTCAAATGTGTACTCTACACTTATTACACTTATTGGCAGACCAGGTAATCCACTAGAATTTGATTTCATATTAAAAGTCTCAGTCCAAACAGAACTAGGCAAATAACAGCCTGACTTGTAGTAACCAATTCATCTATTGCAGTTTACCATCACACATACAATCTGGATTTTTCATTTAGGTTTGTCTGTGTTTTGTTCATTATTCCAGTGCTGTTGATCCATTTGAACCACATTGGTCCATTTTGTTGTATGCTCTGAGAAAAGAACACCACTGAAGTTCACCTGTGGGAACAATGGTAAAACCATACTTTTGCCACAGATCACTTGCTCTCACAGAGTGTGGCTCCAAATTCAAGTGTGTGATCCCTGAACTAAGGTAGCATCAAGACACTACTTCCACACTTATCATAGATAGCAGTTATTTGCATTATCTCACTACTCACTTACTGGTTTAATTTTTAGTAACACTTCTGCACCTTCAGTGGTTACATCCCATAAGTGACTGGCCCAAATGACAGTCCCTGAAGAGTCCTGGGTTGTGTTTAACAAGAACTAGTTTGACAGACTTCCTGGCAACGCTCAAAGTCAAAGGTGCGCATAACTTATACTATTAAGTGAACAGAGCAGAAAGCTATTTCTCAAAATGTGGAAGAAAGTGGTAAACTAACTAATGTTGACAACAAGGACTTCTAGAGAGGCTATTACAGTGGTGTTCACTGGTATAACTAAGGAGACTTGTAATGGAAGTTTGAGTCCTGCCAATCCTAGACTCCTCCACAGATCAAAAGCAGTATAAACTGTGGATGGCTTTCATGGTGCTCGTCTTCGAAGAGGAAAAGAGCAAGGAAGAAAAAAAAAGGGCAAACTGGAAGTGAAGTGCAGACTACAACACTATGTACATGGCTATGTCTTGTTAGTGGTCTCTGAGTTGGCTCAATGATGGACTGTCCTGCCTGTCCAGTACTCATAGGCTGCAAGGAGAAGCACCAACTCCCTGCGACCCTGAACAAGTTTATGCAAGTACAGAAAATGAGCAAAGTAAGACTGCATCACTAATCTTGCTCAACAGTGAAAATTGTTTAATCAATGTTGTTKTTTTTTTTAAAGTATAGCATAAAGGCTTGGCAATAGTTCTCTGACTGTGGAAAAACTAATTGGTTCTTAGCTAAAACCAATTTAGACCAGACTCCATAAATTGGCAATAAATTAACTCCAGAACCTCTTTCATTTAATAGTCAAACTGATGTCACCAAGGCATGTGTGTGTTGTAGCAGCTGGCAACCCCCCCACCCCATAAGGAGCTAGACCCCTGACTAAAACCCATTTTTAACTGGTTTCTACAGCCAGAGGGCCTCCATGGAGTCACATAAAGTCTCCTCCAGTATAGCCAGTATATAATTCCAGTATTATCTTATCCATAGAAACAACAATCTAGTGTATAAAGTTTTTAAAAGCAATTGGATCATGTATGCACTTTAAATTGTACTTTTGACCCTAATTACCATTCATAAATGACATGATAATGCACACCATTGCAAAGTGGAACTTTAGATGCCAGCTGGTCATATTAAGTGACACGATGTTGAAAAGCTGTTCTTTATTACTGTCCAGCAAAGGCCCTGCTCAATGCTATTGTTGCACAATTTCTTTGGTGCTAGTTGTCAAAACAGAAAAGAATTGTGCTAGGGAACCACTAGCCTCTTTCACAATGCACCATTAGGCTCTGCCTGAAACACCATATTTTTGTGTACACTGTGTAACAACTGAAATGGAGGGCTGAAGCCAAGTAGCCGCTGTTACAACTCGGACCTGCCGAAGAAGTCACAGAGCTGAGGGGGGTGGGGCTTAGAACTCTGTTCTAGCTAACATTTGGATGTTCAAGACTCTATTTTCATATCCTAGCAGGGATAAAAATTATTACAATTCTTTTAAGTGTTGGGACACAGAGCAGTTTTTTTAAATCAACATCTTTGATGTGTGTATAAAAAATTCTACCAATGACATTTTCTTGAAAAATACAAGACCCATTTTTTTCTTAAAACTCAGGAATACCATTCTCCAATACTTTACAAGATACCTCAAGCTGGGACTTAAGATGCCTTCTGGGCACCTCAGTGTGATTTCTGAATGGACCAATGAGCCAAGGTGGGTTGAAGCCAACCCACGCCTGATGAGCCTTTGTGCCGCAAGGGGAGGTAGTAACAGAGGTGAAACGGTTAACGTGTGAAACTGTAAGTCAGCTCTGCAGCTTTGCTAATTTGTTGACATGATGACATATGGTCTGTGCATCTATCTTAGAATACAGAAACAGAAATATTACCAAATGAAGATCAATGACACAACAGCAACTTTATATTTAGTTTTTAAAAATGGTAAAATTCACCACCAAGAGAACTGCTAAACGTAGGTATTCATGATGTTTTGAAACGTCTGTCATATTTAATGTGTTGCACTATATTTTATTTCTGAAAGCTCACATCTACTGTATGTGGGATGTGGCTGATCAATAATTTCTCAACAGCCAGTGGCAGCATCAAGATAGAATGGTCTGTGCAGCAATTCTCTCTTACAGTACTGAACTTATGAAAGAGCCTTTAAATTTACCAAGAAAAAGGACAGCAAAAATATAAGGTAATAGATTTCCCTTAGTTTTAAAGTTTTATTCCAGCAGTAAACGCTATTAAATTAGCTTTATTTTGTCTTTAACACTATTGCGCAGTGTTTCCTTCAGTTTCCCCCCTACATCGCAAAATGAATATAATTATGCAAGTCATACCGTTATGGCACTTTACACATACTTCTCAGATTAAATTTAATCCTAGCCTAGCCTTGAATTAGAATTTCTCCAGTTAACCAGCCAATGAACAGTAAATACAAAGAGACACAAATGGGAATTATACAGTTTTGTGCAGGATTCATAAGTGCGAGCTAGTAATGTTGAAATAATCACTACAACAAAATTAATCTAAAACTAGGGAACAAAAGGTCAGTGTGCCTGCAGCTCATGCACAAGTCAAAATGTATAATGGAATTTTTTGCAGTTTCATAATTTTTCCAATTAAAGATTATCTACTTTACATCCATCAATTAGGGCTCTCAATCCAGATTTTTGGGCTCCCAATACAATCAGATTTTTTTAATGATTAGTCTTTTCGATACCGATCCAATAGCTTTATTTTTTAATTTCTTTCCAAGTGACAAGGTTGGCCGTATTAAAGCGAGCCCGGCTGTTCCCACCACGAGAAACATCCAGTTTGCAGATTTTGCAAGATGCAGTTTCAGCATCATTGTTTTCCATTGAAAAGTGTTCCCACACTGTGGACATTAGGGGTGTAAGAAAATATCGATACACTGAAATATTGCGATATTTCATTTCCTGATACTGTATTGATATTCCAAAGCCCTGTATCGATTTTTTTATTAAGGTTTAAAATGTCAACTTTCCTGCCAGCCATTCATTTTTATGTTGTAGTTCAGCCTCTGACCAGTAGTTGGCAGCAGTGAGCCAGCCATTTGGCTACTCTACCTCTTGAGGTAGAGGCCATTGTTAAGTGTTGGGTGACCATATTGTAAATTAATATTAAAAACTAAAAGCTGCTAAAATATATTTTCAAACTATTTATTGTCAAATTTAGTCTAATAATTGAAAACGGATAAAATAAGAAATATGAAACAAATAAAATACATACAAAGCAGAACACAGCTAAATGTATCAAAAGCATGTCTCTGTAATATTAGAATTTTGAGACAATGAATTTTGGTTTTTCATTTTTTTCCCCTGTAAGAGGTTTTTATTTAATAGAATTTTTGGACAAAAAAATCGCAATATATCACCTTGCTTGTAGTATCGCAATATATCGGGATATATCGTATCGTGACTCCTCTGTCATGATATGTATCGTATCGCCAAATTCTTGCCAATACACAGCCCTAGTGGACATGGTTGCATACTTGTGTGCATCTCGACTTCTTAACAGCAGTTGTAAAGCATGATGATGCTGAAGACTGTTGCGAAAACTGGATCAGCCCGATCACATGACTAAATCTGATTCTACCCGATTTTCAAAAAATGGCCATATCTGCCACAGATACCGATACTATCTGATTGGGACATCCTTACTATCAATCAAAACTTAACATTTATGAACAAGTCAACTTCATGTAGAACAAATGCACCCTTCTTCAAGGCAAAGCAAAAAGATGAATCAAAGCAAGACTGAAAACACTTAAATATTCCCCAATTTTTTATTTACTAAATTCTCTAAGTGACAATGTTAGGTTTTTAAAATGTTTGCAAACACTTAAAAAGTACTTTAATGGCATAAATGCATTTTAATAAAAAAAGAAACAATATGTTTTACAAGAAATTGTAAAGTCACTAAAACAATGAAACTCAAAAATATTTACCGCTGCTAATGAGACTTCCAACCTAAAAGCAATCAAAGCTGGTGGTAGGTTTTAGGTTGATGCTTTTATGTTTTCCACCACAGGCATATGTTGTAATTTTTCTTAATCTTTTACAATGTGCATTTGATAAACAAAGCCCTCTTCCCCTATGCTTTCTTTTTTGGCTTTCAGTCCTTAGTTGTTTTTTCTGAGCCATGAGATGTTTGGTGCTGAAGGAATGTGTCCAAGCACAAGAATGTCTCTTTGCACTCTGTGCATTCGTAAAGAGCATCTGAGGAACTTCCTTTATCAGTTTCTTTTTGGTCCACACAGTCATCCTCCATATCTTCGACATTGTTATTTTCAAGGGCCTTTTCAGCATCTGTTCCAGTGTCATGAGAAGTTTGTCCAATGTCATCGCCTGCTTTTTCAATTTTGGGGTGATTTTGAAGATGAAGCTCAAGGGAGGATGCATTCTTGAACTGAGCTGGACACTGGAGACACTTATTTGGTTCTTTCTTGTGGTAGCGTAAGTGTCGTTGATATACACATAAAAGCCCAAATTTTTTCCCACATTCATGACACTTGTATTTGCCTCGGGTTGTTTTTCCTGACTGTCTATCTTGTGAACTTCTCTCTGCTGTCTGTTCATTGTTCGAGGTGTTCTYGTCAGGAGTGTCTGTGCTTTTCTCAACATCAACAGAATTGGAAGGTCCATTTTGTGGATTAGTGTAGAAGTGTTTCAATGCTGGTTTTTTTTCTAATTCAGCTTTGTGGTACATAGCAAGGTGTCTTCTTAAGTCACAGCGCTGGGGAAAAAGTCTACCACAAACTGTACAATTGTGCATGGTACCTTTATGATATCTCATGTGTCGAGATAAACTACTAGAATGATTAAAAACACGATGGCAGTGCTTGCATGGATGTAGTTTTCCATTTGGATCTCTTCTTTTTCTGCCTTTAGATAGGATTCTTCGCTTGAAAATATTCAGTGACTCCTGATTAAGCCTATCTATTTCTTCCTGTGTTTGATGTGTTAGATGATGTTCTTTCAGATCAGACAACTTCTCAAAACGATCCCCACATAAACCGCATCTGTATGGTGTGAAGGTGGGTTTCAAGTCACCCTCATCGCTGGTGTCCTTCGAGGTTTTACTATCTCCATTCTTTACATCATCAGATGTGCCGTTGTTGTGGCAGTTTACAAGAGGCATGTCTTCAGGATCCTTAGAATCCACTTCCATTTCTGTATCAGATGAAAAAAGGACCTCAGGTTCTTGTCCCTTGCAGTAATACACAGAGTGTATCTGGAAATCTGACATCCAGAAGAAACTCAGCTTGCACTTCTTACAGGTATAAGCTTTCTCCGACCTTTTTTCATCATTTTCTCCCAAAGCTTTGGGGAAGGAGTGATTTTCTTTTTGATGAGCATTTAGTGCATCCATTTTGAGGAATCTCTTACCACAATGACCACAGTAGTTAAATCGTTCACTGACGTGGCTCTGAAGATGCTTCTTGAAGTTATGTTGATCTTCAAAGATCTTGCAGCACAATGTGCACCTGTAGCCTCTCTCTGAGTTTYGATTTTGCTGGTGGCAATGTAAACTCTGCAGACTGTTAAATGACTTGTTACATRTTTCACAACGATAGTGACTCTGCTGAGTCTTGCCCAAGTTCAATGGTCTAGGCTTTAATGCATCTTTGAGTAAAGAGGGCTGTGACCTCAAAATTGGAGACTTTGGCTTAACAGGCAAGGGTAAAGGTGATGGCAATACCCCAGGAGACACTGGTTTCACAGGGGAATTTGAAGAATGGGATGGTGGCAAACCATTTATAGCTGTCAATGTACCATTTTCCTGAAGCACATATTCCCGAGGAATTTCAAATCCATAAGATGAGCCATCAAAGGAAAATGACTCTAAAGGTCCATGAACGATCATATGGGTCAACACATTGGAGTACTGACTGAATCCATCACCACACTCGGTGCAGATGAAGGTACTTGATTCTCCACTTAATTGTGCTGAAGCAACATTATTCACTGCTGTCTGTCTTTCCATGACTAAATTATTTTGTCTGTGAGCCGATGGCATCACTTTGGACCTGATTGTGCAACAAAATTACTATCCAGACACAGGTGAAAATGGTCCTCATATGGCACTCAGTAAAGCCACTTAGCACTTAGGTTAAAAAATGTCCTCAATAGATGCATGGTTGCTCCTGTCATAGTCCACTTTGTATTTGCACCTGTAAAGAATAAAAAATATATATTAAAACTACATTCAAATTGCAAATACATGAAATGCAAAGTATTTTCAAAATCTAAAAACATTTAATAAATAATTTGTTAAATACAAATACAGCAAGGCAATGAATGGATGTGAGTTTTTTGTTAACTCTCAACCACTAGATAGACCTACAAGCCAATCAGAATTAAGGTGGGGGCGGGCCTTGAGTCTTAGCAAAACATGGGATTCAGAAATGAGCAAGCACCAAGCATAGACTGCAAGTTCATGAAGTCAGGGGAAGACACTACAGATAGACAATTACATAAAGAATAAATTCTGCCRGGCTTGGATAGTGGTGGGAGGTGGGTAGTGATTTTACAGCTTTAGTAGCAGATTAGTAGTACAGATTTTAACGCTTTAATAGAAGTTGTGTGTTGTTGCTACGATCTCTGCTCCCTGTTCAGAAACTACTGGACTTCCGTGGAGAGCGGGGTGTGTCTGTGYAAATGGTAGGACCCCCAGCTTACAGTGTCGATACCTTCTTCCAAAATCCTAATTAAAGCCCACCAAGCTGCCATGGTGGGTTGAAACCAGCCTGCTGCTTTGTGCCTCTGTGGCACCAAGCAAAGTAATAACAGAGCCACTGCGTGGTTTCAGCATAAACAAACATCCACAAACTTTTGACCAATCATTCGGTAATTCCCCTTTTCAACTAGTGCCTTTACAGCACGGTTTGACTTGGGTCAGCTCTGTTTAGGTGGTTTTCCATTATGGTACGTTCACACCAAACGCGTTTTGAGCAGCAAAAATGCACTCAACGCCTCAAGTTGGACGCTCGACTTTCAGACCGGGACACAGACTAGACGCATGTCTGAAGAGAGAGGAGCGTCTTGGGTTTTTTTCCAGTCTGTCTTCGGTGGATAGAATAAAGAAAATGTCTTTGCTTTATTTACTAAAGAGCAAGCAAACATTGCACACAGCAGATGATTAATTCACCAGATAATTTAGAGGCGGTTTGTTCGGTTAGTTTCACCACTCCAGGAGCTGCGAGCTGACAAAACAATTTTTTTGTCCCGAGCCCAGTTTAACACCGCTGTCAGTTTAACGAGCTGCTGACCCACATCGGTGCTGATATCTCCAGCCAGAACACAAACTGCAGACGGTCGATTTCAGCTAAAGAGCTCCTGTCCATCTGTTTCAGGTTAGTGGGCAACATTCAGGAAACTGTCACGTGGGAAAATGAGCCTCTGCGATTGTTTGACACCGCGCGTCGAGCAGCAAAAGTTCAGATTTTTGAACGTGACTGTCGGCTGCTTTGGACACACTGCATGCATGGAAAACACTCTACTGCTACCTTCCGCGCCGCGCTAAACGGACTTGACGTGCTGCAAGACCCCTAGAGGCGCGTCCACCATAGACTTTGCATGTAAACCGGTCGCTCCTGCAGCTCAAAATGCGTTCGGTGTGAACTTACCATTACACTTCAGTAACAGCTCTGTGGGTGGGTTCTAGGCGGTCCCAGGATCTGAAATTGACACTACATGCTTTTGCCTGCTGGTGGCACTAATGCTCCATTAAGCTATTTGCCAGCCACCATTAAACATAGTAGAAGAAGACCCCAATCATAACAAGGATGACATGGTGACTTTTTGCCAGATTCCAAAAAGAATTAACCAGGAAAAGACTGCAAGCTGCGAGGTAAAACACTCTAGGAGAGCGAAGGAAGTTCTAAAGCAGTATGAAGCTGAAGACAGGACACAATCTACATGACGTCTGAGGGTAAGCTAATGCTAATCTGCTAGTGAACTATAATGTTGATTAAATAAGGTTTAGTAATAAATATGTTGTGTGTGTGTTTCAGAWGAATCTCCTGCAAATAAGTGTCACAAACCTACAGTCTGGACATGTGGGATCATTGTTTAGATTTTTGTTCCTGGTTTTACAAACTCGCAGTGGTTGCAGAACTTAAAAGATGTTGGTTAATAAAGATGTTTTAAAATGACTTGACTTTTKTTATTTACACGTAATGCAATATGACAAGGTGTACATTAAAATTGGTGGAAGACTCGAAGCTRTGAGCTGAATGGTACAATTTTTGTCAGGAAACTTTGATAATGRGAGCCAGTTTWAGCTGTTYGGATGGACCATGCAGAGGCCTTAACAAAACAAGTTGCTGTCAACATTGTCCTCAAAGTCTAAAGCAGTGGTGCCCAAAGYCRGTCCTCAAGGGCCGGTCTCCTACATGTTTTAGGTGCTGCCCTGGTTCAACACAGCTGAACCGAAGGACTGCGAGGGCCTATGCAGACCTTGATGGAATATTGARGAAGCCTACTAATTAGGCACTCCTTAGGTTCARCWGTGTTKAATAGGRCAGGACCTAAAACATGCAGGAGACCAGTCCTTGAGGACCGACTTTGGACACCACTKGTCTAAAGGAATACTCCYGAAACAGTTYTGAGAAAAATAGCCACAAAAARACTCCATCTTTAAGCAGTCTGACAGTCACAATTCATGAACTGAGAATAGACGACGGCTTTGAGAAATAAAATAAGCTTAGTGGAACTAAAAGTGGTGTGAGGCAGAACTCAGCTGTGTTGACCAAAGCACTACTCTTTAAATGTTTAGCAGCTCTCTTTGTTGTTCAACTTTTTTTTAAACTGAATCCAAAGTTGCTAGACATCAGTAATATTCTTCTCTGTAATYAATCTGTTCATTCTTGTTTCGGCTTTAAAATTTCTGTGGCCCATGTGGTCAATACAGGCTTTATGATAATACCTTGTCATATCTTTAAGCCACTGAACTTTTTAACAAGTTGACTGTTACAACTCTGTTACTACCTTGCTTTGTGTTACAAGGAGCATCAGATGGGTTGGCTTTGACCCCTCTCATCCCCAGTTTATTCAGAAATTGCACCAAGGCAATCAGAAGGCATTTAAGAATCCTGGCTTGAAGTGTTTTGTAAAGTGCAGTGTTTCCCCTATCATTATACAGGCGGGGTGGGGCGGGCCCCCATGCCAAGGAGACGGCCCGCCCCTCTAAGAATTTCACGGCACGTAGTCATTTTTATTTAAATAAGGCCAGAGCTATTTTTTGCGACCCTCCATTTCCAACTCGCCAAACTTAGGGGAAAAGATGGCGCAGAGCGAGGCTGAGCGCTGTGTGTGGTCCCCACAGAGATAGGAAGACGTGTGTGAGATTAGACAGCAATGAAAACTCTGCTTTTAATCACGTAGCACCGATGCATGCATACTACCTTATCAATAATTACTACCTTTTTTTTTTCTCTGTGGGTGGGGGTCAGCTTCACTCAGCTGCAGGTGAACACCTCCCGGGTCTCCTGGACTATTTTCCACCAAGGATTACGTCGTATTTTATATTTACTATATTTCTAAAAGCACTTCACAGCATTTCCCCCTGTCTGTTCAGCTGTGTGAAGCTGACACCCCACCCACGTCAAAAAATCCATCAAATAGTCAGAATCGTTAGTGCTCCGTTTGTGCAGGTTTGTGCCGTTAAAAGTGTCGTTTGTGCAGTTTTGGTTTCCGAGATATTAAATATATTTTTTGGTCATCTAGAGTTCACCATCACCCCATATCGCTCCAAAAACAAACCAAAGTGGGCTAGGTCATTAGTGCTTCGTTTGTGCAGGTTTGTGCAGTAAAAACTGTCGTTTGTGCAGCTTTTGTTTTCGAGATGTTAGCAGTTATAATTTCGGCCGATGACGTCACCATTTCGGAGCTTGCTGGGGGGACGATGATGTCATCGCGTCAAAGTAAAAACGTGTAATATCTCAAAAACTGTAACAGCACAAACGCTCATT
>NW_013952550.1:1064911-1068008 GCF_001266775.1 Austrofundulus limnaeus
CATTAGCACCTCTAGTAATATATTTACTGAGAAAAATGATGACGTGTTCAATACTTATTTTACCCGCTGTATGCGCATTAGCAAGCTAACGTTACTGCTGGAGTAACTGGCGACGGGTGGCGATTCCACTGCTTATATTGACTGACATGAAAAAAAAACATTCAGTTTTCGCCATCGCTGAATGCAATAAACGTTGCACGGTTAGATTTAACGCGCAATGTTAATATGGAGATGTTATTGATGGAGACTTCTCATGCTTTTATTGTGAAAAGCCTGGGGAAGACTGGTGTGCAAGGTGAGTCGTCCTGTTAAGCTTTATTAAATAACATAAAACAATAGACCCGATAATGATTACTCAACCTGTACTATGAGAAAGTGCAGACATTTCCTTGCTTTTTGGCTGACAACTAAATTTAGATGAAGTTAGTTCAAAATGACTCAATTGACAGGCTCTGACCAGGGGTCGGATTTATAAAACTGGCGTACGCACAATTTGAGCCCAGAAACTTGCGTACGCCACTTTTCACGCCATGGTTGTGATTTATGNCCACAGACCCCTCCCCGACAATAACAGCAGGACAGCAAAAGTCACGCTTTGGACACGCGCAGGGCGCATCCACCTCACCAGTATGGATGTTATAAAACTTCATGTTTAAAGTCTGTGTTTGTCACGCGTGCGCGGGGGGATGCGTGCGTGTATGTGTGCGCAGGGCGGGGGTGTCTGCCGCGGATAACAGAGCAGGCAGGATGGGGAGAGGACGAGGAGAAGAGCGGTGTACTTACTTCTAATTTTATCTGACTTATTTAATTTAATTTTTAGTTTTTATCATCCTGCAGGCTCTGAGGGAAAATTAATTTGAAGCTGAGTATTTTTTATAAAAAATCGTTAGATTACTCTAAAGCAAAATGAAGGAAAATCTGTGTCAATTACAGACAATCTGTTCACGTGAGCAGCTGTCAGTCAGCACCCGTCATCCTCCAGACACACGACGGAGCGTGTCTGAACCAATCACTTTTGTTGATATTGATCAGCTGACTGATTTAAATATATCTTAACATTCATGAGGTACTTTACATTGACTGTTTATGGTTGAGTGTGGGTGTGTAGAGGGTAGAACCTGAGGCGGGACCACGTACGCAAACTCTGACGTGCGGCTGTGATTTATAAACGAACGATGCGCAGAAACATGCGTACGCATGGTTTTATAAATCTGAATTTTTTTTGGCGTATGCCATTTCTGCCYTTTGGCCATACGTTYACTTTTAGTATGGTTTCCATGCAATCCTTTATAAATGAGACCCCAGAAGAGGAAAAAGGTGGCCTCGACGCAGCCTTTAAATTTTTGAAAATGGTGACAGAGAATATTAAGTGTTTTGTGACTTTATCTTTTATTTACTTGGTGGTACATTTTAGGCAGTTGAGCTATGATGACCTGCTTACACTGAGGCATCAATAAGTTATAAAACCACCGTGTATGACTGAATCAGGTCAAATCAGGGCMAAGCAAATCATGCTAAGACTGGACAATGATAAAAATGGCATATGAATGCGTCTTGGCAAACAGCTGTAAATGAACTTAAACTGCAAACACCAAAGCAATGTTGGCCAGTAAAGTAATTAAAGTGAAGAAGTGATTAAAACTCAGATCGCTTCTTAAACCTCTCTCTTCTCCTTGGCTTTTGGCAGATGTTGATTTTTGGTTCAGTTTTTCTTTATTTTCATTGGTTTTATGTGGCTTTGTTTTAATTTTATGTTTAGGATTTTATAAAGCACTACACTTTCCCTTTCATCCTTYGCTGCTCATTTTCCACAGATATTCAAGAAACAACTAAATACACTGAATTCAAATAGGCTTTTAATTAAGTTTGTTTTATGTTTCTTTGGCTGTTTTTGATTGTTGCGCTCTGTTTTCTTTAGTCATTCAGCTCTCTTTGAAGCACTTTGTAATGTTTACACTTTATCAAAAAACAGTACAGCTAAACATGCAAACAGTGTATTAGTGCAGTACAATACTATAATGTCAGTAACTGTGGCTCAACCAAAGTACATTTTCACTTTTTAAAATATCCAAGTACTTGTTTTTTTTTTAACATTTAACAAGACAGTTAAACAAAAGTCATTTATTTTCCCTATTTAATGCAGCTTGACAGTCTGATTGTGAAAATGTATTTTGTAGCAAACAGCAGACATATGCATAAAAAAACAGGACAGCAAAAATAAAATGAGACTAATTTTTTAGGTTGTGTTAACTTGGAGCACTGATATTTGCTGTAGCTAGCTAATAAACAAGAAAAATATATTAGCTGTCCATAACTAATTTCTTGAATTACTATTGTGGCCAGGACTAAATATTTTTAGCAATATTTCTTAGTACTGCACCAAAAATCTAAAAAAAAAAAWAAAATAAATTAAATCAACCCCCACAAAAAAGGATACATTTCAATGATTCTGCTGTTAAATCTTTTTTTAAAGGTCAGCTTATTAAATAATTTGTAAGAGTCTAATCATAACTGTGTGCATATTTTGTTCACTTAGTTGTTTATGAACGAAAGTAAAGATACATAAGGAAGACTTCACTATTAAAAGCAAAAGCAATTTATAAGTACATAAGTCATTATGGTCAAGTATTTTTTATAGTTGTTTAGTAAGGATGAGCCTTGGGGAGGGGAGATTTGGAGGGGGAGTTCAACATAAAGAATCCAAGTTCATGTATGGCTTTTCTTCTTAGTGATAAATTTATCAAATACTAGAATTATATTATAAATAGTACTTTTAAATATATGAATAGCTTTATAACTTGATCAAATGATCCAGAAACAGGATTGTCTGAAATTACAGTATTAACAGAAATAAAGAGCTGCAAATATTATCAATCAAATTCAAGTTAAATAAACCATTTCACCTGCTTTCAAACTTGACTGGCACTGACAGGATAATCTGTCAGGCTCAAATTCCACACGTTTGACAACTTTGTGAACTTTCTGTAGGACTGGCAGAGTAACTGTAAACAGGAAAACAAACAAACAAGAAAAAACTGCCTGTTAATGCTGTCTACATAACAGGACATTCCTAAAACAAACAACACCATCTGATATG
>NW_013952550.1:1068080-1071290 GCF_001266775.1 Austrofundulus limnaeus
ATATAATTGTTTCATTTTTTTCTTTTTCTTGTTGTAGTGTAAATTTATCAAGATAAATTTTTAAAAAAATCCAAAAATACAGTTTAACTTAAATGGTTGTACACTCAGAAGTAATCTTGATTTTGCACATTGTAAAAAAATAAATAAAAGCACCTTTAAGTCCTTGAAAACAAACACTTTACCTACTCTGCAAATCACCTTAGCTGTCACACAACACAACATTGGTTCTATTAAGAATTATATTCAATCGCTGCAAAACAAAAATATAAAAACACAAAGCAAATAGAAAATATTTATACTCCCTCTTTTCCTTACTTATACTGAAACATTACAAGGATAATGCAGCGTGTCTAAAACTGTCAACATAAACAAAAACTTATTTGGTCTTACTGTGTGATTCATGTTAAACAGCTGGACCCAGCAGAGATGTCGAACGAACATCAACTTCTGTAGCAAAATATGATTAACTCAGTTTGTRTTTAGTTAAAACTAAGAGAGGTCGTGATCCCATGTCAAGATCAGACGCGAGTAAGCTTAAATCAAAAAGGGGTTAGCCTGTCGSTTTAGCCGTGTTTTCCTTTGTGAGCTGTTGTGGTCGGGATTGCTAAACGGGCTAGCTATCATTAGCATCCGCTAGTTTAGTTAGCATTTCTTTGACAGCGGCGGGGAAAACGCAGCGATTTTCTGTTGCACCCAGAAAAGTAAGGTTACAGGCAAGTCACGCTACCTGTTAGCTTAGTAGGAACTTACCATAAGATCTTGTGCAAGTCAGGAAAAAGAGCCAAGCGGCTGCAACRTAAGTGAAGCGGCAAAATGCTAACTCTGCTACAGGCCAGGGTGTCTCCCTCCTGTTTGCCTTCTTCGTCTGTTTCGAGCTTCAGGCGGAGTACAAACCAACGTCATAGCGCATTACCGCCACCTGCTGTTTGACATGACGTAAGCAGGTCATAACTGCCCCCTTGTGGTTGAAAAATGTTACTACAAATTCTCATTTTTACTCCAGTTCGCTGCAACATTGCTACTTTTCTCAAAACTCTCCGGTCGGTTGGGGATGGGAAAAAATAAAAATAAAAATCATAATAATTAAAAAAAAAAAAAAAAACAGCAGGGATGTTGACCACACTTTGACAAGTGATTATGAAATTATTTGTATTCTACCATCTACACCAACACCATGGCAGAACCAGAGATTCATGTCCTGAAGGGAAATGGTGAACCATTTTGTTGATCTCTTTCCATATCTGAAACTGCTGTAAGTAATGTTGACAGTACAATAAAAATGCTATYATTTACAATTATCCTATAGTTTCACATAATGCATTTATAAAAAAGTCAAAGTCATTCACCCCTTCAAAGTAAATTCTCCAATTCATAATAGGATAAGTCTATTTCATGGCAGACATTTTGACTTGAAATTGTAAAAGTGCAGKTTTACTAATAAAGGCTGCATGTCCCTTCAGCTGCTGCTTGGTTGTTTTGTAAAAATGTTAACAAGCAGTCAGGTTCTTTTTGACAAGATCACAAGGATGCAGACTGACTTAAAGACGAATAAATAGCTGACAGGACAGCAGACTAATACAAAAAAGAAACTAAAACACAGAAAACAAAAATAAAGCTGATGGTGCAGCAGGCAAATGCAAAAGTAACAAACCCACAAGCAGCATGGCAGGCTAAAAAAAAAAGCAAAATGAGAACCATTAGTTTAAGTAAGCTGGGAGGAGTGATTACAAGCAGAGACAGCTGATATGATTAGTCAAGSAGGGACAGGTGAGAGATGAAGAGCAGGCCTGACTGAGGTAATGAAAAGGAAAAATGACCCAGGGAGGCACTGGGAAACTCAATATAAGGAAAATCAAAACAAGGAAATAAGAAAAAGAAGACACAATGACATGGCAATCTAAAGCAAAACCCCACAAATCTACAAAACAAAATACTCATCTATTTATTCACAAAGACACAGGTAAAGTCTTCAGTAATTTATTGTCCATAAACATATTGCGGGCAAATATAGAGAAATCACTGAAAATCAAGAATTGTCACATCTTGCTCTGCCTGCTTAACATTTCATCTTTTCTGTGGATGAAAAGGGAAACAACAGTTTTACACACAGTCTCCCATATCAGAATTAAAACAAACCCATCTCTSCAGTCTCAAAGTGTGCCGAAGAGTCACTCTGTATCTATAAACAACCCATATTTTTACTGCCTTTAAAAAAACGATTAAAATATTGTAGGTCAGGGCAGAGAGTTTTTTTATTTATGTTTTTTCAGATTAAACATTGGAGCAATATGTTTTTGCCCTGACAATGACACAAAAAGTAGCTGTACTTTTACACATTTAAAAAGAATTATGTATTAAAAAATAATTTTAAGACTTACCCAAAATGTCTTGCTGAGTTTAAAGGCAGCAGACAATGTGATTTCCTTCAATGAATAGTGAACTTTCATTTCATAAATTAAAATGAGATTTTAGTTAATATAATTACATGGGCTGTGTTAAATCAGATGTTTTGTTAGATATGGTCATGAGTTTGCATTTTTTGTCATGTTAAATGGGAAAAAGAAGTTTAAAAGTATAAAATAATGTGTGTTTTTACTTTGAGCAACACAGTCCATGATGTGGATTATATATTCAGAAAATAACAAATGCACTAAGATTACAGATTACTAATATCGTCATACAGGAAATGCGGTATACTTTGTAGTTTCAGATTCAAATTCCTGCTTACATTCTTGTTTTCTTGTTTAATGAGCTATTTCAGTAAAAAAAAAGCCTCACAAATTACAAATAATATAAAGAAAACATTTTTTGGGGTGTGAAAGTAACATCATCACGGATGAAATTAGTTCAGTTCAAACCATGTGTTTGGACACAAATATCCTCTGGCTTCCACCAAAGAGTTCTCCAGCACCCTCTGCACCAGTACTTCCCTCAGCTTTGGATTTTGTTCAAACGTGTTTACGTTGTATTAAAATGTATTGAAACAAACATATTTACACTTGACAGACATCCATCTACCCACACAGAAAAAGCTGAGAAGCTGGTGCCCATCGTGACTCCAATAAATATAAACAAATTCACACTGAGCTGTTGTATCATTACAGGAAATAATTAACTGCTCGTTGTTATATAAAGCTAATAGGAGCGTCACGATACAGATTTTTCACTTCCAATACGATGCAGATATTGCCCTGATACGATACCAGGATG
>NW_013952550.1:1071402-1078759 GCF_001266775.1 Austrofundulus limnaeus
AAAGCTAATAATATTTTAGTTTTGCATGTAGGGATTTACATTTCCTCATGGATACATGTGACTATGAAAAAAAGAAATTTATATATGACAGAGTATATGAGCACAAACATCAAAAATTTCAGCACATTCAAATTATTGTTCACATACATCATAGCTAATATTCAATGAATGTACAGTATATAAGATTTTCAATCAGGGAACAGATCAAAGCACACTAACAGAAGTCTTCTTGCTGTAAATGATGACCACTGAGTTTGTTCAGATGTTAGCGGGAGGTGGTTCTTCTTCGAAGGCCGTCTCCAACACCTTCAGGATGGATTTACGGATTGCTACCTTAAAATCATGGCTCATGAACACATAAAGAAGTGGGTTTATGCAGCTGTTAAAACTAACCAGGTATAATGCCAAGGGAGACATGATGGTGATGATGTGGTCAAATCTTACACTTTTATAATTATTCATGTGATACACCAATACAATTAGACCAATGATGTGAGCGGGAGCCCAGCAGAGGAAAAAGRTGATGATGATGGCAGCAATGATTTTAAAAGGACGACTTGATTGGCTGGCCAGGGTGCGGTTTTTGCGAAGTCGATGAATTATGACGGCATAACAGGAGACAATGACAGTGAAGGGGATGACAAACCAAAATACAACCTGAGTGATGGCCATGGCCTGATGGCGAAACAGTTGTAACTGAATCCCAGATTGAGTTTGGTCTTCAGACAAAATTATGTTGTCAAAGCAGCGGATCATGTGTTTATTGTACTTTGATTGAGCAGTGTTTCTGAAGACAAAGTATGGAGTGGTGAGGATTAAAGCCAGAGCCCAAACACACAGACAAACTATGGAAGCTTTCCGTACATTTCTGTGATTCTGGGCCCAAACGGGCCACACCACAGACACACATCTGTCCACACTGATCACCACAAGGATGTAGACACTGGTATACAAGTTCAGAAGGAGTACAGTATAAGTCAGCTTGCACATGAATTTCCCAAATGGCCAGTGAAAACCCATAGCTACTTTAGTGAAGATTAGAGGCTGGAATGCTGTGAAGAGGAAGTCGGCCACAGCAAGGTTGAGGAACCAAACTGTGTTCACAGTTTTCTTCATCTTGAAGCCGGTCACCCAGATAACCACTCCATTCCCGAGCAAACTGAGGATGAAGGTCAGGAGGCGAACAATCATATATGCGATGGAAGGTCTTTTTACCCAAAGGTAAGGGTTTGACCCATTAGTTGTGTTGATGTGATAAACAGGAGAAGTTGTTATTAACTCCATCACTGCAAAAGAACACAGAAAAACAAACCAAGCAACAATTTTAAACCCATTTGTTTCTTAAAAGTAAAACAACAAACAATTGCACATTTTTAAGTCTAAAAATCCTGTGCTTTCTTGATATTATGTTGTAAAATAAAGGACTGTTATTTGTAAATCTGAAAATATTATGGGGTGGGTTTGGTGGAGTGGTTAGGGGAGTCATCTTGGAACTGGAAGGTTACTGGTTCAATCCCCCGTCCAGNGCCATGTGATGTGAGTATCAGTCACATGGAGGCAGGGCTTAAAAGCCTGAATTTTGCCTGAAACTCTCAGACTGAAGAAGTCTCTTGGAAGAGAGACGAACCGTTTCATTAAAGAAGAACCCGTCCAGAAGACCTATACAATTTTTTTTCCTTTTGATTTTTTACCTGGATTATTGAGATGCATCAGGACAACTTGTCAGTGCATTAGCGCCMCCGCCTGGTATGGATTGTTGTTTACCCTTAGGAGGGGACAAAAGCGGTATCGGTAAAGAGTATCGGCCGGCTTTTACGAGTACGAGTATGACTACTTGATGCTGGTATCGGACCCGATACCGTATCGGTATCGGGACACCCCTACTGATATCCAATATTGATAACAGATTTGTACACCCCTAAAAGCTAATAATATTTTAGTTTTGCATGTAGGGATTATATTTCCTCAAGGATACATGTGACTATGAAAAAAAAGAGAAATTATAAACGACAGAGTATATGAGCACAAACATCAAAAATTTCAGCACATTCAAATTATTGTTCACATACATCATAGATAATATTCAATGAATGTACAGTATATACGATTTTAAATCAGGGAACAGATCAAACTACACTAACAGAAGTCTTCTTGCTGTAAATGATGACCACTGAGTTTGTTCGGATGTTAGCGGGAGGTGGTTCTTCTTGGAAGGCCGTCTCCAACACCTTCAGGATGGATTTACGGATTTCTACCTTAAAATCATGGCTCATGAACACATAAAGAAGTGGGTTTATGCAGCTGTTAAAACAAACCAGGTATAATGCCAAGGGAGACATGATGGTGAGGATGTGGTTAAATGTTACACTTTTATAATTTGTCTTGTGATGCATCATTAGTATTAAATTCATGATGTGAAAGGGAACCCAGCAGAGGAAAAAGGTGACGATGATGGCAGCAATGATTTTAAAAGGACGACTTGATTGGCTGGCCAGGGTACGGTTTTTGTGAAGTCGATGTATTATGACGGCATAACAGGAGACAATGACAGTGAAGGGGATGACAAACCAAAATACAGATTGAGTGATGGTCATGGCCTGATGACGAAACAGTTGTAACTGAATCCCAGATTGAGTTTGGTCTTCAGAGTAAATTATGTTGTCAAAGCAGCGGATCATGTGTTTATTGTACTTTGATTGAGCAGTGTTTCTGAAGACAAAGTATGGAGCGCTGAGGATTAAAGCCAGAGCCCAAACACACAGACAAACTATGGAAGCTTTCCATACATTTCTGTGATTCTGGGCCCAAACGGGCCACACCACAGACACACATCTGTCCACACTGATCATCACAAGGATGTAGACACTGGTATACAAGTTTAGAAAGAGTACAGTATAAGTCAGCTTGCACATGAATTTCCCAAATGGCCAGTGGAAATCCATTGCTACTTCAGTGAAGATTAGAGGCTGGAATGCTGTGAAGAGGAAGTCGGCCACAGCAAGGTTGAGGAACCAAACTGWGTTCACAGTTTTCTTCATCTTGAAGCCGGTCACCCAGATAACCACTCCATTCCCGAGCAAACTGAGGATGAAGGTCAGCAAGTGAACAATCAAATATGCGATGGAAGGTCTTTTTACCCAAAGGTAAGGGTTTGACCCATTAGTTAAGTTGACGTGATAAACAGGAGAAGATGTTATTAACTCCATCACTGCAAAAGAACACAGAAATACAAACCAAGCAATATTTTTTAAACCTATTTGTTTCTTAAAAGTAAAACAACAAAAAATTGCACAATTTTTATATCTAAAAATCCTGTGCTTTCTTGATATTATGTTGTAAAATAAAGGACTGTTATTTGTAAATCTGAAAATWTTATAGGGCGGGTTTGGTGGAGTGGTTAGGGGAGTCATCTTGGAACTGGAAGGTTACTGGTTCAATCCCCCGTCCAGCCGTCTCAGTCGTTGTGTCCTTGGGCAAGACACTTCACCCACCTTGCCTACCGATGGTGGTCAGAGGGTGTGGTGGCACCAGTGTGCCCCAAGGCAGCTTTGGCTACAATGTAGCTTACCATCAGTGAGTGAATGTGTGTATGAATGAGTGAATGTCTGTAACTGTAAAGCGCTTTGGGGTCCGGAGGGTCTTGATAAAGCACTAGTTCAGTCCATTTGCCATTACCATTAATATGAAAAAGCACAATTTTATTGACATGGCCTGAGATTTTCTCTTTGAGCATCATGCCTCTTAATTCTGCAGATTCAACATAAATTATAAATTGCACAAGATATCCTAAATGACTTTAACAATATTCCTAATTTTCTAAAGTACCACAACAAGGAGGCTAAAAGTGAATTTCTCTTCAAGTTTGATCATGCCAAGCGTATATCAGTATCTCTGTTCCATTAAAATAAGCACTATATCAGCATCTAGTAATTCAAAAGTTCAAATGTAAAGAAATCATTTTATATTCATATCTGTTGTTTTTAGATACATATAAAAATAAACRTAAATAAGATGATTTAAAAGTTTTGACAACCAAATTAACATACCTTTTTGAGAACTCTGATTGCTTCTGACTGAAACAGCAACAAAAGATTCACTGATTAAACTGTAATAAATGAAGTGAACATGAGGAAATCAATGAGTATAATGTCACTTTCTACATCAAGATGGATTTAGAGGTTATGCACACATACACATGCAAAGTCTAGTACCATTATCTTTATGGGGACTTTGAACTGACTTGAGTTACTACAGCCTAACTCTGACCCATTAATGGGGGATGTCTCATAGACAGACTGTGGTTTCTACAAGTTGGTCTTTTTGTCCTCACTTGGCAGAACAGTGGCAGGGAGGTGAAAAACAACACTACAAAATCTGAAACACTTCTCTAAAAAGAGCCAGAATTCCCATCTCTACTTATAAACAAGTTTTAAAGTATGTGTTAGAGCTGAGGTTAATGATGGGATTTGGTCCTCATAAGAACTACTCGTCCTGTCAAGGTAGATGATGCTATCATAAAACAAAACATAAAAATGTTTAATAAACACACAACCAACAATAACTGCTTTTCAGCTGTAATAAAATGATTATGTTGTCCAACTGAATTTAACACTAAACACCAAAAAAAATTAAATAAAATAAAAAAAAAAACATGCAACAGAAGTTAACATACCTGTCTTTAATCTCTGTGGTTGGCTGTGGGTTTGAAACAGCAGGAAAAGACTGACTGATCAAACTGTGATAGGTGAATATACTGTATACTGTAGATACCAGTGGGTGATTATGTCTCCTCCTACATCAAGGTGGAGCCGGAGGTTAAATACACAAAATACTGAACACTTTTAATATGTTACTCACATACACCTTAATAGAAATTAAATAAAAAAACACTCCAACACTTTTTCTAATTATATGTCAGAGCCAGTATCTTTGTAACTTTCACAAGTGAAAATGCAATCTGATTGTCATGTTGTTGGGGTTTTTGTATTAGTTTTTGTAGATTTTAGATTTTTAGATTTGTTGTGTTCCAATTTACAACTTCCCTTAGTTTCCATCATTTAAATTTTCTTCGTGTGCTCAGAAGTTATGACAAGCTGTTTGTTTGCTTAAACATCATTACCAGTTCAGATTGTTAACTTATTTAATTCTACTGTGTTATCAGTGTGCAGTTTCCTTGTTACTGAATGTAAAAGGTTGTGGGTCTTTCTTTTTGTTTTGACCCTTTGTTTGTTTGACCCTTAAATGTTAAACAGTTATCACTTAGGAACTATTTGAAGAATGATGTGACCTTTGACTTTGACCTTAGACCCTGCAATAAGAACTGTTGAACTGTGACACACAAGGTGTCAAACTGTGAGATTTGACATTTCCAATTTAAAAGGTTATGAAATTAGATTTTCATAAATGGATCAACCATAAGTCACACATGTTGGCCTAGTTATCCCAAAAGTTGATGTTTGTGAAATGTAAAAACTCAAAATTACTTTAAAAGACGTATATCATCATTATATTTTTCACCTACAGGGGTCACAGTTCACTAATGCATTCTGGGACAATGATGCGTGTAGGTTATAGTTGACTGGAGACTATAAAAAATTATAGAAAGTCAAGGCTAACGTGAGTTTTTATGGACAGTGCACACTTTATTTTTCATTTGAATGGTGCACATTTAAGCAATGCCACACTGCATCACTTTTGAACACAACTTTTGTAACACATATAAAGTTTTATTGCAATAGTTAAAAAGTTATATACAATAATACAGAATATTTTACTCCTAACAAAAATGTTTGTTTTACTTTTTGTTCTGATTACTTAACTTTTGTGCCATGCATCGGTGTTTCTTCACAGCTTATTTTAAGAATAAGCTTGCGAACTGTTCGAACTGTTCTCAACAACTGACCACAGATCTATTTGTGATGGTATGCAACCTTCTTGTTACTGTAGATAAAAATTTAGGGATCGTTTTAGCTTAATTTCTTTAAATTTTGTGCAAAAAACAGCAGAGTAAGAAGGATGTGTGACAGCTGAGCACAGAGGATGGGCCAGCATTTTAAAACAATGTTGTGCAAGCTAAAGTTTTTTTTTTTCTAAATAGGTTACTGGTCTTTTTTAAAGTGCCCTTCAAGTTTCTGTTTTAAAAATATTTTATGAACAACATTAGCTCTATTCTAAAACAGAACGTCATCACAACATGAGATGATTATCAGTTTTTCCTGAGAACAATGTGTGACAGACAGCTGACCACAGAGCATGATGAGTATTTGACTTGTTAAAAATGTCTGCATTCAGAGGAAAAAAGGTTTCCAGGCCAAGGAGCACACACGTCACAACAATCTCCCATATTCTGGGCTATGGAGTAGGGTAGCATGATGGAAGCCTTTTCTAACAAAAAAACAACAACAACAAAAAAACATCAAATCCCAGTTAAATTAAGCAAACACATATTCAAAGTCTCCCAAAGATGAGGCAAAATGTGTGGTCTGATGAATTTTTGGCCATGAGGTATAGCCAAAACTGAGACAAGATTTAGCACAAATGTGGTTGACACTTCTAACATAACCCCATACCATCATAGATACTGGTGTTTTAACTCTGCCCTTTGCACAATCTGGACAGTCTTTTTCATTATTGACCCTTATTGACACAAAGTCTATGATTTCTGTAATGGAACTGATACTTTTATGTTTAAGCAAATAATTCATGACATCCTTTAATGACCTAGGTTTTCATGACATGCTGTTCATCTGCAGATAGAATGATTAAAGTCAGAACAAGATTTGCTAACAACAGTCATTCTTAGATATCACTTGTGTTTATCTTTGTATTTTCCATTGACCTTGTAACAAATCTTGCTAAGATGACAGAATGGTGTTTGTTAATATATATATGAGACCTCTCGAGACACAGTGTTCAACAGTGTATAACAGCAGTGTGGAGAGAGTGACAGAGAGAAGCAGAGGCACAGAGACAGGCCAGGTTGTTGTCTGTGTTTCCTGYTGTTGCAATAAAACTCAGCTGATCATCTCACGGAGGACCTTCATTCTTGGACCACGTATTTCTGTCTTTGTTAAATAAATATTTACCATAACAGTTATGCGTTGTCGCAGAGACCACTAGGAGATCGACGGACCAATGCCACATTGCAGGTGGACTGATATGAGTGAGCAAGGACTGGACTGCTCAGGACCGTGTCTCCAGCTGGATGAAAAGAACCTTTTTATGGTAAATTGTTTTAACAACAGAGATACGCTGGTGATGATTGCGATGGATGATCTTGAATAAGCAAAGAACGCTGGATTTTATTTTTGGCTGTTGAAGAAACTGAGAAGATTTTTGAAACATCAACTGCTGAGAG
>NW_013952550.1:1078999-1080057 GCF_001266775.1 Austrofundulus limnaeus
GAAGAAAGAAACAGGCTGTAATCAAAACAAGTGATAATGGGGGTGATGCTGCTCTCGCTCTGGGGAGGGCCTTGGTGGTTCTGGGGGATGTCTTCTGGTGGCTGCATGTGGGCCCTCGGGTAGTTTGTAGCGGCGGTCATGGGTCGCTGGTCCGGTTGCCTGGCCATGCTGGGGCGGGTCCGGGGTGGGCGCGGGGGGCTTGGGACTCTGGGGGCGTGCAGCCCCTGGGCTGTGGCTCTGGTGGGACGTTATTCGCTCATTATATGGGGCGTGTTATATGTTCTGATAGTGGCCCAAATGTTGGGGTGGGTCTAGTTTGTCTTCTGGGATGGGGATTGGGCGGTTAGGTGGGCACTCTTGGCCGGGCCGTCCTTGCTGGGGAACGGTGGCCTCTCTGGGTGGCGGGCCGGCTATGGAGCTGGGRTTGAGTTTTGGGGGTCTGGGTGGCTCTGGGAGGGTGGGATGTTGGTCCCGGTTTCTGGTAGCTTCGGGGCTCCATCAGTCCATGGTCTGGGGTTCCATGGGCTTGGCGGTTTGCCCGGAGGGAGAGGTAGTTGGGCTGCTCTTCCTGGGTGGGTTTCGGGGAAAGGGAGGGCTTACTGGGGCCAGCGGGGGAGCTGGCCCCAGTAAGCCCTGACTCCCTGTGGGAGCATTTTGCTCCTTCAGCTTATTCTCCCCATCCCTCACCRCACACCTCCATCCTCTTCACTTTCAACTTCACCCATGTAGGATTTTTTGGGGGCACAGTTGTGTTATAAGAGCAAAAATATTACATTTCAATTTGCCATAACCACCTGGGCCCCAAATTTTATTGTACATCTTAGACATTCACTCATAACATTTTCATGAAATTCACATATAGGAACTTATGGTAGGCACTCATGGCTATAGGTGGCCGGATGGCACCACTGTTGCCTCCTGTGCCTGTGCCCACCCCCCCAAGGTTTGCATATAGACACTTAGGGTTTTGGGTTAGAGTAGTGGTGGAGGGGAAACTGGCACCACGCCGGCCTCTGCCTCTTCTTCTTTCCCTTTTTAATTACTCTATAGAACAACAC
>NW_013952550.1:1085205-1091763 GCF_001266775.1 Austrofundulus limnaeus
AATCTGTCAGGAGATAGTGACAGAGTGAACAAATATGTTAAAAATATATTTTTAGAAAAGTTACATACTGCACCTTTAATCACTGTTATGTATTTACTGAATTAAATCAAACTGTCCTTGGCCTCTAGTTCCAATGTAAAGAACCTTGGTGTTGTTTTTGATCAGGGTATGTCTTTTATGGTTATGCCTGAATTACAGACTGTTTAGACCCGTAGCTGGGTTTAGTTGCAGTGTCATGTACTTGTTTCACTTTTGTCATGAGAAAAAGGAGTTGGCAGATGGACTTGATGTAACCCTGTTGATGCTTTGAGCAACACATTTTATAATGTGTGGGTTCTACATGCAGAAGTAACTTGTAGACACCAGGTTTCAGGCTTCTTTTCATTGGTGTGCAGGAGGCCGAAAACTATTTGTGTTGTGTAATATACCGTAGTTTTAGGTATAATAGATGCAACTCAAAATCTTGACGTCTTCTGTATCAAACAAAAGCAAAAGAAAAGAAAACAGCAAGTATAAGGAGATATTTTACACAAAACTGAACTGCATAGTGAAGTGCTACAAATGCTCAACAGACAAAATAAATACACTTCCTGGCCAAAATAAAGTCACCCCCCCCCAAAAAAAAAAAAATCAATCTCTAATCTTTTGTTGGACCGCCTTTAGCTTTGATTATGGCACGCAYTGGTTGTGTCATTGTTTGGATAGTTTTCTGCAATGTCACAAGATCTATTTTCATCAAATGTTACATTAAGTTTTCACCAAGATCTTGTAGTGATGATGGTAGAGTCTGACCTCTGCGCAAAGCCTTCTCAAGCATCCACAGATTCTCAACGGACTCTGTGGAGCCAGTCCATGTGTGAAAATGTCTCAYGCTCCCTGAACCACTCATTTATAATCCCAGCCTGATGAGTCCTGGCATTGTCATCTTGGAATATGCCCGTGTCATCAGGGAAGAAAAAATCCACTGATGGAATAACCTGGTTGTAATGRAAAATATTCCATCAGGGCAGAAATATGTGGAAATACACAAAGYGAAACTGCATGGTCTGGTCTCAGAATATTTAATAGAGGAGGGTCTGAGCAGCGCCGTAAATGTCCAAATCAGCGGTACCTCCCCAGAGCTACTGCCTAACGAGAGACAGGAAATACAATTTATWTATMYGGGCAGAGTCCKTGAGCAAATAAGAGCRTCAGAGATATACAGAGACCAATGGAATAATTACAAATTATATAGGCCGTATGAGATGAGAACAAGATTGCAGATGTAAAGTACATACAGCATCGTTATGAGAACAGATACACACTGAGCAGTTATTAAAAAGATACAGAACAGAAACATGTCAAGGAAATATGCAGTTATCCAGAGATATACAATACTTCCACTTCACTGGTCATTCAGTATTTTCAGGTGGTCAACTGACCTCATTCTTTAAGCCCATACTGTTGCTGAACCTAGACCAGACCAACTGCAGCAAACCCACGTCATAGACATTAGTTAAAACCAGGTGGACACGTTATTTTGGCTGGGCACTGTAAAGTAAAACAAATTTTGCATTACCAGAGATATTTACATAGTTCAGTTTAAAGTCTSTATCAGTGAACACCTTWCACCTCGGYRTCAGAGAAAGACTTGTCTTTGCTTCGGATGGTGATCATGGCRTTTGTGTAGRTGTAGGAGCGAGACACCTCCTCCTGGAAGGCCGTCTCTAAAAYCTTCAGGATGGATTTGCRGACATTATCCTTAAAATCTTGTCCCATGAACACATACAGCARTGGRTTCATGCAGCTGTTCAGGAAGGCCAGACTGGTTGTGATTGGGACGCCAATCATAACGATGTGGCCAAATGTTTCATTTGCATAATTTGTCATGTGATGCACCAACTCAATTAGACCCATGATGTGAAAGGGAGCCCAGCAGAGGAAAAAGGTGAGGATGATGGCAGCAATGATTTTAAAAGGACGACTTGACTGGCTGGCCAGGGTGCGGTTTCTGCTAAGTCGATGGATTATGACGSCATAACAGGAGACAATGACAGTGAAGGGGATGACAAACCCAAGGACACACCGAGTGATGGTCATGGCCTGATGGCGAAACAGTCGTAACCGAATCACAGATGGAGTTTCATAGTCGTCAGAGAAAGCAAAGTTGTTGAAGCAGTTGATGATGTCTTCATTGTGGTATGATGGACCGGTGTCCCTGAAGACAAAGTACGGAGCGCTGAGGATTAAAGCCAGAGCCCAAACACACAGACTCACACTGGAAGCYTTCTGTACATTTCTGTGATTCYGGGCCCAGACRGGCCACACCACAGACACACATCTGTCCACACTGATCACCACAAGGATGTAGACACTGGCAAACATGTTCAGAAAGCTAATAGTGGTGTTCAGCTTGCACATGAACTTCCCAAACGGCCAGTGGAAATCCATAGCTGTGTATGTGACACTGAGAGGCAGGAATGCTGTGAAGAGGAAGTCGGCCACAGCAAGGTTGAGGAACCAAACTGTGTTCACCGTTTTCTTCATCTTGAAGCCGGTCACCCAGATAACCACTCCATTCCCGAGCACACCGAGGACAAAGGCCAGGGAGTAAAAAACCATAGACATGATGTTGAGTGACCATTTCAAATTGCTGTAGTCATACACTTCATAATGAGGAATATCAGTCCAAGTTTGAACAGATGTATTGATAAAGGAGAAAGGAGTAGCAGTCATTAGCTCCATCACTGTCATAGAACCTGTAAGAAGATAAAAATGAATTTTAATTTCCTCAAAGGTTCAAACACAAAACAGGTTGGAAATAATACTTCATAAAGATGTTGTTTTCTTTTCTGCAGCAAGTTGGCCAACTGCTGTTACATCTGATCCCCTAGATCTGTCAGACTGATGCTGGGTTAAAGCTGATCTATCTGATCCAGCACATCTTTAACTGGGAGAAGCCTGGAGGACTTGGTTGGTTCTGGAAGGACCTCCACATGGTGCAGAAAATCCATGGACCTATTTGTTGTGCATTTATGGGCCTCCCATTGTTAAAGTTTCCTCTAAAGCAAACTTAAATTAAGATTTTGACATCTAACAACTTATTTCTCAGCAAGCTTTTGCTTGTTAGAAAACACTTTGTATAGATTTGTGGCAAATTGGCACCTATCTTACACCGACCAAAAGTCCAACAGTCACATATATGTTCAGTTCCATCAAAAACAGCTTCACACAAAACATTCTCTGTGGATTATTTCTATATTTGTAAAGCATCWACAGTACAATTTCCTGGAGGAATTAGTATATGTATGACGTCATGCCTGTGAATGTGGTTTCATGATCACCCTACTCAAATAGACTACTAAAAATAGATCTGTTTATTTGTTTTACATCAATAAAATATTTTATTTTTAATGACCATTCCAAAGTCACTTCTCATATAAATACCAGAAGACACAACAGATAGTTTTGTTTGAATTTAATCACATAATACTGTGTAAATAACCATGTACTGATGGAAAAATACAGGTTTTGAAGCTAGCTTATGTCAGCTATGAAGGTTTTTGACAGGAATTGTGTTAAAACAACATAAATTCACATCAGTCTTTAATTAAGCAGCACTGGCCAAAAATAAAATTGATTTCTCCAAACTGAGCATGCTCAGAAGCTAACTACAACTGGATTCTACAAGGAATATGTGAATGAGCTTGGTAACAAAATTTGCTCAGAATTAAAAGTTAAAACAGTCAAAAGATTTCCATTTTCTCTTCCTCTATGCTTAGCTTGACATTTTTTGCTTATTTAAAATCTATCAAGTTGTATGCTTTTAAAGAACCCAACATGTRGGCACCAATATGGATGGAAAAGGAGCAATGAAAGCTCAAGAAAAACAAATAAAATAAACATTTTTAAATGATTAAAAATCACACAGACAGCCACACAACAAAAACACAGAGAACAAACATGCTTAATATTAATCTGTTGTCACTGACATGACTTGAAAGCATCTTTTTGTGAGCCTTTAACTTCTATCTGCACCTCTTAACTCTGCAAATTTACTATGAACATGTAATAAATGCATATAAATATTTTAGAAATTTTAAAGTTGTTTGTCCATTTCTGTAGGCGTCGTTGTATAAAGACTTACTTCTAACACTTTTCCTTCCCAGGTTTGGAGCTGACACATGCAGATCTCATATCAGTATTTCTGCTGAGTGATATTCATTTCAAAGGAAGTGTAGAACGGAAGCAGAATTTGTTGATTAAAAGTTTTATCTTAGGTTAACTACTTTAAACATGACACCCTGCACACACACAACAAAAAAAAAAAAATTAAAAACTGATCCCACACAGACGGATTTCTGTTTTCCTAGTAATGTTGTCTCACAATTTTAAAAACTGCAGAACAGTTCAACTGCATTAAAGTTTTAGTCAGTTTCAAAAATATCTGTTCTACTAAAAATACATTTATCTTTTCTTTGTTGTAACTTTAAACAAACTTTTCAGTTTTTGAGACTTTAAATTTTAACGCAATTGAGCCTTGTTTGGATCACTCAGTATTCCAGTGTTCCTTGTTGAAATCCATTTGCAGATTCAAAAATATCCTAGACACATATTCTACGTGCATTAAATTTGTATCCAAGACATAAACTGTTGTCAACTCTGCAGACTCAAGATTACATGACACTGAGCTACCACAGCYTTAGAATCCTGCAGTGCAACATAAGGACAAAATAAAATATTTAAAACTCATTTAGATTCTCATTCAACTATTTTTGTTACAGAAGCAGAAAATATTTGCAATAGTATTGATCACAGAAATGTAAATAGCCGTCTTTAAAGGAACGTATACTGGCCGTTGAGTCGTAGGTTTTTAAGCAAAAGTCTTTTGATCTGTTAGAACTCAGAGTGTGTGATGGCAAACACACACACACACACACAAACACACACATACTTACAATAACATTATCACCTGCTTTTCACYGGCTGAAGGTAATAAAATGACTACACTGACCATTTAAAGTCTGATCTAAAACACCTGCTGAGATACAAGAYGTAACAGAAGTTAACGTACCTTTAATCTCTGTAGTCAAATGTGACAGAAACAGCAGGAAAAGACTCAATAAACTATGATAAGTGAATATGTACAGTTGAGGATGATAATGTCTCYTCCTACATCAACGTGGAGACAGAGGCTAAACACACACAAAGCTGAACATTTTTAATATGTTCTTCTATTGCAAAAACTAATATTATTTGAACAGCTGACTTCTACACACACAATGGGGGAAAAAGTATTTGATCCCTTGCTGATTTTGCAAGTTTGCCCACCAAGACATGAACAGTCTATAATTTTAAGGGTAGGTTAATTTTAACAGTGAGAGATAGAATATAAAAAAAAATCCTACAAAAATCATAAAAATTTATTTGCATTTTGCAGAGAGAATTAAGTATTTGATCCCTCTGGCAAACAAGACTTAATACTTGTGGCAAAACCCTTGTTGGCCAGCACAGCAGTCAGAGGTTTTTTGTAGCTGATGATGAGGTTTGTCAGGAGGAATTTTGGTCCACTACTCTTTGCAGATCATCTCTGGACCATTAAGATTAAGAAACATCTCAAAAACATAATGCTTCCACCTCCATGCTTGACAGTGGGGACAGTGTTCTTTGGGTCATAGTCAGCATTTCTCTTCCTCCAAACATGGCAAGTTGAGTTAATGCAAAAGAGCACAATTTTTGTCTCATCTGACCACAGCACCTTCTCCCATTCACTCTCAGAATCATCCAGGTGTTCATTGGCAAACTTCAGATGGGCCTGAACATGTGCCTTCTTGAGCAGGGGGAGCTTGTAGGCATTGCAGGATTTTAATCCATTATGGACCCAATGGTTTTACCAATGGTTTTCTTGGTGACTGTGATCCCAGCTGCCTTGAGATCAACAAGTTTGCCCCGTGTAGTTTTAGACTGATCCCTCACCTTCCTCATGATCAAGGATATATTCCACAAGGTGAGATTTTGCATGGAGCCCTGGAATGATGTCGACCGACAGTCATTTTGTATTTCTTCCACTTTCTTACTTATGGTTTTGTAGCCCATTCCAGCCTTGTGCAGATCCATGATCTTGTCCCTGACATCCTTAGATTGCACTTTGGTCTTGCCCATGTTGTAGAGGTTACAGTCTGACTGATTGAGTCTCTGGACAGGCATCTTTTATGCAGGTGACAATTTAAAATAGCTGTCTAATGATAAATGGACTGAACTTTAATGCAGGTAACAAGTTCATTAGGAGCATCTAACTCGTCTGTAGGAGCCAGAACTCTTAATGGTTGGTAGGGGATCAAATACTTATCTCTCTGCAAAATGCAAATAAATTTATATAATTTATACAATGTAATTTTCTGGACTAAAAAAATATATTTTATCTCTCACTTTTAAAATTAATCTACCCTTAAAAAGATAGACTGTTCATGTCTTTGTAAGTAGAAAACTTACAAATCAGCAAGGGATCAAATACTTATTTACCCCACTGTATGTATGTATGTATGTATGTATGTATGTATGTATGTATGTATGTATGTA
>NW_013952550.1:1092188-1093083 GCF_001266775.1 Austrofundulus limnaeus
CCCATCTGTTATCTGTACACACTTCTTTCTTTCAGGATCATGGGGGTCATATCCAGCAGTCACAGTGCGAGGAGCGTGGCACACACTGGACAGGTTGCAATTCCATCACAGGGCCACACATAGAGACAAACAACCATTCACTCTCTCAGTCACATTTAGAGTTACAAATTAACCTAATAGTCATGTTTTTGGTCTGCGGGTGGAAGCCAGCGTGCCTGGAGAGAACCCACGCATGYATAGARAGAACATGCAAACTCTATCCWGAAAAGGTTCCAAGGCCAGGATKTGATCTGTCGACCTTCTTGCTGAGAGGCCTCAGCTCTACCAACTGAGTAACTGTGCTGCTAAAATAGACACAAGATGGTAAAACAAGCAGAAAAAAGATAACCTGTGACTTTGRACTTTTATTGTGTGACCTTGAAATTAACAGAGGTTATCATGGTCCCAAGAGATGTCTCGCTAGATGTCCACGTTAAATGGTTATTTATTTAAAGTTATTTTAGGAAAGAGATGACCTTTGACCTTGAGCCTTAACCAAACAATCTTGAAATCAGTAGACTTCATTGGTCACACAAAGTTTGACCCTTATATGCTAAACAGTTATCACTTAGGAACTATTTGAAGAATGATGTGACCTTTGACTTTGACCTTAGACCCTGTACTTTGACCTTAGACCCTGTAATCAGTACTGACGATCTGTGACACACAAGGTGTCAAACTGTGAGATTTGACATTTCCAGTTTGTACAATCATGTGATCATGTACAAGTCTTAACCACTAAGTTGAAACAGAAATTATATATTTATTCTAAAATTAGATCCAATCTGACATCTTCTGTTTCAAATATCTATCTTCATGCCATTATACTCTTAACCATGTCGTACTGTTTACCTGT
>NW_013952550.1:1095671-1100018 GCF_001266775.1 Austrofundulus limnaeus
CACCCTGGACAGGTCAGAAAACTTCACAAGAACACAGACAATTGAGATAAACAACAATTTACACTAGAATTACACTAGTACACCACACAGAGGCACTATTTTTGGTTACCAGTATAATTTAATTCAGTTCACTTCTGTTTAATTATGCAGTGCCAAGTCAAGTGTCAAATATTGTTTTATTAAATTTGCACTATTTTACCAGAGTAGGCCTAAAAGTTTTCTTTAGAAAACATCCCCCTCTACTGGTCTTCACTGGTAAATCAGCAACAGGATGGATCTGTGGTTGGCACAGATGTCTTACAGCAAGGAGGTCCTGGGTTCAATCTCTGGTTCGGACCTGGGGTCTTTCTGTGGGAAGTTTGCATGGTCTCCTCTTGGTTGCATGGGTTTTCTCCGGGTATTCCGGTTTCCCCCACAGACCAAACATATGTACAATAGGTTGCCTTCAGGCCCAGACCTAACTTAGAAAAGAGATCTGTGATCTTAATAGGATTTGCCTGGTTAAATAACTGTAGAAAAAATTGATGAAAAGACAATAAATAAACTGGTCAGGGAGGCTATTAAGGACCCTACAGCAACATTAAAAGAGCTACAGCAATTTCTCGCCAGTCCTGGCTATGTAGTAGATGTCACAACAATCTCCCATATTCTGGGCTATGGAGTAGGGTAGCACGATGGAAGCATTTTCTTACCAAAAAAACAACAAAAAAACAAAACAAAACAAAACATCAAAGCCCTGTTAAATTAAGCAAAAACACATTCAAAGTCTCCCAAAGATGAGGGACAATGTGTAATGGTCTGATGAATTTTTGGCCATAAGGTATATCTGAAACCGAGACAAGATTGGGCACAAATGGGGTCGACACTTCTAACATTACCCCATACATCATAGAGACTGGCATTTTAACTCTGCCCTTTGCACAAYCTGGACAGTCTTTTTCGTTATTGGCCCTTATTGACACAAAGTCTATGATTTCCAAAAACATTTTGAAATGTGGACTCATAATTCCAAAGGACACTTTTCCACTTTGCGTCAGTCCATCTCAGATAAGCTTGGGCCCAGAGAAGTCGGACACATTTCTGGGTGTTGTTGATATATGGTTTTGGCTTTGCATGATAGTTTTAACTTGCGCTTGTACTRTAAATGTCGCGACAAATTGTGTTCACTGAAAATGATTTTCTGAAGTGTTCCTGAGCCTGTGTGGTAATACAGTATCTGTTATAGAATGATTGTAAGGCAGTACTGCCTGAGGGGTCAAAGGTCACGGCCACTCAGTGTTGGTTTTCAGGCTTGCCTCTTAGTTGCAGGTTTAAGAGGTTTATTCAGATTTTCTGAATCTTTTTTTTAGCKTTTTATTCAGAGTTTCTAGTGCAAATCACATCACATACATCCCCCCCMAAAAAGGAAAGAAAATAATTAAATGGGTTTAAATACAGATAGTATCTTCTCCAACATAATAGTCCCACTCTAGATCACTTCATTAGTTGTAGTTTGAAATTAATGTTTTAATTGGGGACCATTTTTCTGTGAAAATATCACTTTTCATCTGTAGTTTTGCTGTAATTTGTTCCATATAAAACACTTCCCTCACTCTATTTTTCCATTGATAAACTGTCGGGGGATATTTTTTGAATCTTTTGATATTATGGACTGTAGATGATAAAATTCTTGCAATTGTATGTTGAGAAAAAAAAGTTGGGCTATTTGCTCATGCAGTTGTTCACAAAGCTGTAAACCCCCCTCCATCCTTGCTTGTGAATGACTGAGCATTTTGGGGGGATGCTCTCATTAGGTAATAACCTAATGCACAGAGAAAAGCACAATACGTAATTTATAGAAGGGAAATTATTATAGAYTGAAGTGCTGACTTTGCATAAATTACAGATTGTTCAGAGCCACAGCTGAATTTATTGGCAATGTCTTGTATTAGTTTTTTWTGTCATGTTAAATGAGAAAGGGAAGTTGGCAAATGAACATTGTGTMACCCCGCTGCTGCTTTGAGCAACACATTTTATAATGCGTGGGTTCTACATGCAGAATTAACGTGTATACACCAGGTTTCAGGTTTCTTTTCTTTGGGGTGCAAGACAATAAATTTGAGCTACAATTCAAAACCTTGATGTCTTCTTCATGAATAAAAAAAAAAGAAAACAGTAAGTTTAAGGAGATATTTTTACACAAAATTGACCTACTCAGTGAAGCGCCACAAATTATCATTAGACAAAATAAACAAAGACAAAACAATATTTTTTTATAATCAGTAATTTCCATTGTTTAGTTTAAAGTCTGTATCAGTGAACACCTTACACCTCGGTGTCAGAGAGACTTGACTTTGCTTYGACTGGTGATCATGGAGTTTTTGTAGGAGCGAGACACCTCCTCCTGGAAGGCCGTCTCTAAAACCTTCAAGATGGATTTGTGGACTTTATCCCTAAAATCTTGTCCCATGAATACATACAGCACTGGATCCACGCAGCTGTTCAAAAAGGCCAGATGTTTTGCGATTGGACCTCCAATCATAAAGATGTGGTGAAATGTTTCTTTTGAATAATTTGACATGGTACGCACCAAATAAAATAAATGTAGGATGTGAAAGGGAACCCAGCAGAGGAAAAATGTGACAATGATGGCAGCAATGATTTTAAAAGGACGACTTGATTGGCTGGCCAGGGTGCGGTTTCTGCTAGGTCGATGGATTATGATGGCATAACAGGAGACAATGACAGTGAAGGGGATGACAAACCCAAGGACACACCAAGTGATGGTCATGGCTTGATGTCGAACCTGTTTACAGAGGTGTTTTCACCTGTGATTTGTTTGTTTACACTCTGAACTACTTTGTGTTTCCATCCTTAGCTTCCACAGACAAACTAAAATAGCGATGAGCATAGTTCCAGCTAAAGTGGATGCTGGTTGGATAGTGTCTCTTGTTCTGTCAGTCCCACATGTCCACCACATCCTCCTGACGTGTTCCTAATATYAGCAGTGAGATATCTCTGCTTTATCACATCCACCATCACTGTCATAGTTGGTGAAGGAGACTGAGTCAAAGCTTTACTGCCATCTAGTGTGAAAGTAAACAAACTAGCACAAACACTAATTGCCTTAATTAGAAATGACTATTCATTCAGTTTCAGAGTAAAACATTCTCATTGAAATAAGAGTAATTGTTCCCAACAACCTTGGGAGTTGTGTAACGTTTGTGTGTATAAAACCCCAGGCAAAAACTCAAGTTCAAAAACAGAAAGAAAAATGCTGATGGGGCAAACTTCCTAAAACAAAACTGGAACACAGTGGACAATGATGAGGTGACAAGTCAAACTGGCCATGAGCAGCATAATGAACAAACATGGAGCAAAGACAGGAAACAGAACTTAAAGGTGTGCAAATGAATACACAATTGGAACCACCTGGGGAAGACACATGAGGATCAGGTGTGCAGGGGAGGAGCCAGGGAGGAACAGAGACAGACAGGCAGGCATTGAAGAGAAGACAAAGACAACACCAAAAATCACAAGATGAGACATATTCAGACCCTCACAGGGTGGGCCTTAAAAAATACCCAGAACTCAAAATAAATGTTAAAGTGATGAGTATTGCCTATTTTTGGCCAAAAGTTACATAGATAACAAAAAACAGTAAAAGTAAGTTCTAAAACAAACAAGAAACCAGTGAAGGTAAGCCAGCACAGGAGAGATGTGTGGTTGTGCCTTTTTGCTCCTGTTAAAAACACAACTGCAGTGTTAGAGGCAGGCCTGTCTAACATCAGCATTCAGAGTTAGAATTTCTCAGTTGGGATGTGTAAAAGTCTTAATTATCTATTCCAAGTTGTTACGTTCCCCCATTGGCTGTCTAGAAGTAGAGGACCCAGCAAATAAAATAAAGTGGCCAATGAAAGGGCATAACTCAGGAGGGTAAAAATAAAGAAAATTTTATACAGAAAAATAAGATAACCTGGAGTGGAGGGAGGAAAGAAAAAGATCAGATAAAAATGAATGCAGATAAAAGAAAGATCAAGTTCCTTGTGTTAATTTGCAGTCTATAGCCTCTAACCATGAATACAAGCATGTACTGTAAAAAGAAAATATAGGTGCCCCAAGAATGGATCCATGAGGAACTCCACATGTGAGAGGGGCCAAGAAGGAAACAGTCTCCTGTCAAGTAAGACCTGAACCAATCTAGTGCCTTAAATGCTGCAGTTCTCCAGCCGAGAGATCAGGATGATGTGTTCATCTTTGGGTTGTTTGAAAGTTGTATCTCATCCTTTCAGTCAAATACTCCCCCCCAAAAAAAATTATGACTTTCACAGCCGCTTTAATGTGATTTCCATAAAAGCTGTAAAATTA
>NW_013952550.1:1101611-1102802 GCF_001266775.1 Austrofundulus limnaeus
CATTAAATTCCAGTGAAATATATTTATGTTTGTGGTTGTAATGTGACAAAATATGGAAAAGTTCAAGGGGTATGAATACTTTTGCAAACCACTGTAATATGACTAACTTTGCAGTGATGCTGCTGTTTCCATCTGTTGATMAAACCAAACCACATAATTGAGSGGCACCAACAGCAGCAGCAGATCAGCACTTGTACTGATGGCGCTGTTACAGTAGCTGCCCAGGCAACAGCTGACTTCTGCTCCTTTCAGTTGGTTCATCAGATTAGTTACTTGATCTTAGCAGATCAGCCCAGAGGCACAGCCCTTGAAGGTGTGACTGTCTCCTCCCCAGTTCACTGAGAAAACAAACAAAAAAAATATTACATGAGTAACTGGTTTGTTATTTAAATCTCTTGACCTAATTATGAGGCAATGGATCTCTTACGTGTTGCTTTGACGCAGTGGTCCTCATTCCCCTCACAGTTTAGGGTTCTTGTTGCCTCTGTCAGTGYGCCCCAGGGCAGCTGTGGCTACCATTGTAGTTTGCCATCATCAGTGTGTGAATGTGTGCGTGCATGGGTGAATGTCTGCAGTGTAAAGCSCTTTGAGTGTCCTGGATGGATAGAAAGGYGCTATATAAGTACAGTCCATTTACCATTTACCATCTTGTGCAGTCTTGTCCTACACAGCTGAAACACTTTTGGCCATTTAGAGTAGATTGGTGGTCTAAAAGAACAAACGTTAAATTGGTTTGTCAAAAAAACAATACATCTGTTGAAAAAAAGTGTCAGTTTTCTTGTATCAACTTTTTTCCACTTTGTTACTAAAGATTCTCATACCTCATGACAAAATGTGAAAATTGTCTGTAATAAGTCAACAAAACCAAACTATTTTTTTCTGCTTTGTTGAGTACCATGTAAGTTACACTTGTGGGAACCAACTACACCTTGTTGAAACCTAAATCTGGTCGTTATACTGTATATATTATGAGCTGAGCCGGCTCTTGGCATAGGTAAACTAGGCGGTTGCCTAGAGCGCCATCTGCTGGAGAGGGCGCCAAACTACAGAAGAAAAAAGTAATTATTTGTAATCCCTGGTTGTAACTCTGCTAAGTGCCCCTTTCAATTAGCTTTGTGTTGCAGCTTGAAGACATCAGTCGACGAATGGAGTAGTTTTTATCCAAACATTTATTTTCTTTTAGCTCCACAC
>NW_013952550.1:1103943-1106912 GCF_001266775.1 Austrofundulus limnaeus
CGCTTCAACTCGCCTAGGGCACCAAAATGGCTGGAGCCAGCACTGGTTATGAGGGCATAAGTACCGGAGTGTGGTGGTGGGGGTGTCTTCAGCAGACACWTCCTCATTCATTACAATCACAACAACACTATGGCTTTAAAAAAAATTAAATCAGGACATAAATTACCAGGAATGTTGTAGTTGTTGCAGAGCTCTCCTGTGCAACACGTGTTCTTGATCACAGTTTTTATTGCGCCATAGTTGACATAGTTGACTACAGCCATTAACTTGTGCCTTTATTCCATYTGAAACCAGAGAGGGACCATTAGAAAAAGAAGGAAAGAAATAACAAGTAGAAACAGCACAAACTTACCCAAAAAATGTAAAGATTCTTGATACAACACACTGGTTGATCTCTGAGGGGCATTGTTTTGATGTTTTTGGTTCAGCACAAGTTCCAAATATGTCTGGGATAAATGGGAATATGTCTGTCACTCATAACAGTTGACCGTGTCCGCTGAGTAAAATGATAAGCAAGTGTACTTTCATCCACACAAGAAGTGAACATAATTATCTAATTTTTCTAAAGGTTTTATTACAGCTCTCTGGGAAACAAAACACATTTAAATGACACAAAGATAAGAAAACAAAAGAGAAAACTGAACTGCAGAAACAAACCTACCTTTTGGAAGAAAGCAAATCATAAAAATCATAGTAAAAAAGAGCATTTTTGTTTGCAAGACATGTGTAAGTTTTACTTTCTGTTCTGATAAGTTGAGAAGGGCAGGACATGTGCTGCACAGACCCCTACTTGGATCATTTTTACAGCTTTCCTGAACTGGGCTCATCCTTCAGAATCAGACCAMGCCTTCATCCTTCCTTCACTAAATTAAAGGTGTCACTCTTAGCAAGACCAGTTTAAAAATACTTCTGTCCTTCGTACTTTTACTCAGTTGTTCTCAGCATAGATTTGCTTTGGCAGAGAAAATGTGGCAAGTTCTCAAAGGTGCCACACACAAATTCTGCTGCTCAACACATGTATTTCCTAACTAATATGGCAGCGAGGAGAAATGAACAGGCTTCATATTTGGTAGTTTGATTCTTGGTTGCTGATTTATTGCCCAAAAGTATATTTAAATACAGAAATACGCAACTAAACACAAATTTTCTTTTTGTGCTAAGTTTACATGAAAACTAATTGGTTTCTGTCATCTTTATCAAAATGTTAAGAAGATATAATTACTATGAGTGATACAGAATTAAATTGTTTTATCTATAAAAAAAATCAAAAGCTAAATTAGGCTGTTTTAAAAATCTTAGGTAAATTTTAACTTTCTAAAAATCTAAAAAGTCATAAACGGTGCTACTGTTTGCATCTGCTTTTAAAGTAAAATCAAAGAGGCCAGCGGCACCAGCAGCAGCAGCATTTCAGCACTTATACTGCTGCCACTGTTGCAGTAGTCGCCTTGACAGCAGCTGATTTCTGCTCCGGTTAATTGTTTTATCGCTGCAATGGATTCGCCGAGGCACATCAGCTTGGAGGCGCAGCCCTTCATGGTCAGTTTCTCTCCAGCTTTTATCACTGAGAGAATGGAAACAAATTCTCCATGTGAGCCACATGTTTGATAGAACTTCTTAACATTTGTCTGGATTTAAAGATGCGGGGCATTTAGGAGGAAGAAGACCTCTTACTTGTCGATTTGACGCAGTAGTCTTCATTCTTCTCGCAGTTTAGTGTTTGACCACACAGTGGTCCTTSGCAACTTAAGCACCTTCTGCCATTTTCAGAGAAACTGATGGGAGCTAATGTAAAAGAAAAGAAAACACTTTTAATGATGTGTTCAAATTAGTTTGCAAAGTTTTGACAATTGTTTGATTATAAACTGATCACTGTGGTGTACAGTAGCATGAAGTCATTGTTAACTCTTAAAAAAAATCACAAATTTTCTTAATGTGTCCATGTTCATCTTATGTTTGAACCGTTTTTAAAATAAATTACTGCATTGATGCGTGTACWATGCAATAAATTTAACCCCAAATGTCTTCAATAAAGTTGAGGGGTCGTATTAAACACGGGAGTAAATTATGGCCCAACTCTTCCTAATATACTACTACCACAATAAATTCAGACATTTTTTTTGCATATAACTGAATTACTGCATCACCGGTGCTTTAAGTGGGCCGGTATGCACCGATACGCGGTACCACCAGAACATTTTTTCCTGAGCTCGGTGCATCCCGGCACTTTTTCCGGTGTTGTAACGGGTAACATCAATGAGCAGTCCCCGTACATAAAGCTCTAAAAAAGGAGTGCAGATGCTCGCTCTCAGCCTATAACTACCATGCTCTTCTTGTGCACAGAATAAAATCAAGAACAGAAAAAACAAACAAAGATGAAAAAACACATGAAAACAAGAAATCTGATGCTGAACACTAAACAAATGAGTGGCAGATCAGTTGAAACACATGAGGATGATGAGGCACTGCTGGTGAACGAAATTACCGGAAAGCATGAAGACAATAAAAACAACCAAATGAACAAACCACCAGCTTATGGCAAGACATTTTGAGCAATAATTAATTCAGGACACAAACAGCATATGAAATGACCTGAACAGAAATAAAAACAACGTAGACCATGATAGGAAAAAAAATATTCAGGAAAGGGAACAAGAAAAAACTATGAAAATAGACCTCAAGGTATCAAGCATCCAAAAACTGTACTGAGATAAGAATAGTATTACTTCAGCATACTTTTTCTCAAGTAAAGATAATAAGTATCTCTCCAAGAAATTACCTCAAGTAAGAGTAAGTATTTGGTGAAAAGGCTATCCAAGTGACCACAACATCCGATTTAATATTTTAAAAGGATGTCATCAGACAGACAAAACATTTAAAGTTATGTTCAAGTTTGGTATTTTAAAGACTAAAATTAAAAAAATATATACCAACAAATAACATAATTACAAAATAACACATTAGGGCAAAAT
>NW_013952550.1:1106999-1108888 GCF_001266775.1 Austrofundulus limnaeus
CATGTTATAATGTTATACTCTCATGAAAAAACATGCCCAAAACCTTGCTTTGATTCATTCATGCATGTTTGAGAACTCCTGCAGAGATTTTATGAAGCCATGCTGAGGAGCAAAACGACAGGTGGGGACCAGAAACGCCTTTTGGTACCAGAAACGCCCCTGGGACGTATTCAATTTCTGCAGATTGTGCTCCATCGCCGTTTAGAGGGCTTCTTAAGCAGCATGACTGCAGCAAAGCTACCTCGTTGCCTTCTCAGACTTACATCTCAAAAAGTACCAAACAGATTTATGTGAAACTTACAGAAAATGTTCAAAACACCACAGAGAAAAGCTGATTAAAGTTTGAAACATTGCAGAGCACAAGCAGGTGCGAGCCAGCAGCTGGCTACGGGGTAGTTTTGCTGCAGTCTTGCCACATGCAGTAAGAAGCCCTCTGGTGATGGAGCACAGGCCACACGGAGGTCTTCTCCAGACGGTCCTTGGATGTTTACTCTCTTTATTAGATAACAGAAGATGGGACGGGGGGTGCGGAGGAGACTAACCTCCATTGCAGGGCTCCGTTGTCTGTAAAATATGAAACTAAAAACATAAACCCACCTCGGATTTTGATGAAACTTTCAGGGAAACTCTATTGCTTAGAGCTATGGCTGACAGAAATTTGAGCCAAATTGCACAGCTGTTTTAATAATTGGATTTTAGTTTTCTAGGATTAAATATATTCCCCTCTAACATGAAAGATTTAGGAAATGTTAATCGCACCACATACCAGAGACAGAGATACTATCAGAGATAGTTGATCTGTGTTCTATCATGATCTGTGTTCTTCTTCTTCTTCTTCTTTGGTGTTTTATGGCGGTTGGCAAACAACGGAAGGTGTGCCTTACCGCCACCTACTGATATGGAGTGTGGATCTAAATACTTTTATGTGATGTTGCCAATATTCTTTTTTTCTAACTTTGTTTTTCTAAAAAGATCTTTAAACAACTTTTACCCTTTTACTTCTTGTTTCTTTTTGTAATGTATTTATTATATTAAATGTTTCTTTGATTTTCCTTAATTCCTCTGTCATCAGTCTTGTGTTGTTCTTATTCCCTGCAGACTAAAATGACATTTTCTATGGTTTCTTCTTGTCCGCAGTGCTCACACCTGATTGACCTGTATCATGTTTTTGGATTTTTTTTATTATGTATTGTTCAGTGCATTGTGTCCAAATCTAAGTCTGCTTAATCTTTCTTTTCTGTTCCTTCCTCCTGTTCTCATTTCTCCCACTTGTCTCTGAATCCTGTAAAACCATTTTGCTTTGTTATCTTCTTCCCAGTGTTTTTCTATTGCTCATGATCTGTGTTCTTCTCTGTTTTGGTTTTCTCTCTAGTGTGTTCTGTGTTCCTCCTGCCCCACCCACGCTCACCTGTTTCCATTTATGTCTACCCCAGGTGTTTCTCATTGTCCTCATTAGTTTCTTTTTATGGTAAATGGTAAATGGACTGTACTTATATAGCGCTTTTCTATCCATCCAGGACACTCAAACCCACTGCACGTAGATGCATATTATCAGGCATACAGATGAGGGACAGTCTGCATTGTATGGGACTAATTACGGCAATTTAATGTATTGATTTGATTCAAAGTAGGTGCACCAGAAAATCGCTTCAGTCCACACTAACCAACAGGGACATGTCTTACATATTCCTCCTCAGGCCATGATGATTTCCTTGATAACTTTCCTTTCCTTTCCTTTCCTTTCCTTTCCTTTCTTAATTTTTTTGTTTCCACTGTCTCGTCTCTAAGGGTATTTGCTGTCATTTCCCCTCCTTTCTCTCCCAGACTAAAAGGCAGTAAAATCAGATAGCCACAGGACTAACAGACCTTTGGACAGGTTGTTATTAATG
>NW_013952550.1:1111554-1116241 GCF_001266775.1 Austrofundulus limnaeus
ATTCGTTCATTGTTTTTATGCTTAATAATTAAACAGCAAATATAAGTGAAAAAATAGTCATCAATTACAATGAATCTAGGCCACAGTCAAATACCACACTTGACTGGAGCAGAACAGCTCTCATTAGCACTAATGAGACACACACAGGTGAGCACAAACACATTTGTGGTAAACTACCGGAGCCTATGAGAGACAAGAGATGAAGAGAAGGATTAAAACCSTGGACAGAGTTCATCACAGAGTTGCACAAAACAAATTTGTCAGTTTTAGTTTCACTTGTTGTCCGACGAAGACCTTTAAAATGTGTCTCTTTCTGCCAGCCTGTCTAGGGTCTCCACTTTCCCTCACCCAGAGTGACATGAATGTTTTTGTACTGTGGGAAGAAGCTGTAGTACCTGGAGAAAACCCACAAACTCCACACAGATAATAAGATTTGAATCAGACACCTTGTTTAGAGGCAATAGTGTGATTGTTAMGCAAACACATTAGGATTTTAGGTCTTTAAAAAGACATCCCATCAGGGATATCCTAATCTTTCCAAAGACAAGTTGTTGACTGGAGTCTTTCTTCCTGATCATTTTTCCTATGCAAATCCTCAATGATTTTAGTCCCTCATCAAACAAAGCAGACTGAACCTCTGACGGAGGGTCATCCAATCAGACACCGGTTTGTGACTGATGTCTTGGAGCTCAGCTGCTTTGCACAAGCAAAGTTTCTGTGTGTTTAGTTCCTTGCCTAACAAATCAGATCACGTCAGACAAAAACATCGAGTCTGCTGTTTAGGAATTACAATGGAGGTAGAAAATAAAAAGAAAACTCGATGCCAATCAATATAGATTCTGGCTCTTACTTTAATACTTAGATGCTGTAAAAATCTGGGTTCAATCGACTAAAACTGACATTTTTGGCCTCATCAGAATTGTGGCTCTGCAAAGCAGTCGAAGAACAATAACGAGTAATAATCAGAGATATATATAAAGTACTTGACAGGAATAACTAAATAAWAATAAAAACACTTGAACAGAAGATGACTTTGGTAAACATTTATTTTACTGATAAGAGGGCAGAAACATAAAGGTGAGACTGTTTCTGCTCTCTGCTATTATTTATATTTCACCAAATCAGATTTTTTTTTGATCAGTCATTTATTCACACTTTTAGAAATCAAACTCATTTACGCCAAAGTGTGAGATCGTAAGGTTCCAGGTCCCTTTTCATAAACGACTACTCAATGATGAAAAAAAAAACAGCTTTGTCCTTTAGTAATAAAAATAGAACAAACAAATTTCACTGAATAATAACTATGAACAGTAAAATTTAATAACATAAGTGACAAAAGTAATAAATGCTAAGAAAATACTTTAAAGGTAAAAGTAAAGTAGACTTGATGTTATTTAGTTTAAGATAAGATGTTTAAGATATTATGGATATTTTTATTTTTATGGATTTGGTTAGCTGGTCTCTTAATAAATGTTTGGAACAAAAATTTTTTTCTTCCATGGGAGGACATGTCAAAGGTGGGACCTCTGTTCTGGATATATATCTGGATTCTGATCACTGGATTCTATAGATTGGCTTGGTGGTCTCCTGATGTTCTACAAAACAACATTGGTGGCTATTCGGGCCATTTCCTGGCTGCCTGACCAAAATGAAGAATTGCCGTTCTTTCAGCACTCAGACTTTTGCCTTGAACGAGCTGGACTCGATCTGCAAGCGGTTCTGCAGAGGGTCGCGGGCCAGCTGTGGTTCCTGGACTTTGCTGGCCAGATGGAATTGATCTTGGAGGAAACTGATAGTTTGGCTCAGCRGGATTGTCCACACTATTTGTCTGACTGGATTGGCCACATTGAGCTGTACCAGCGGACATGAAGGCAGATGGAAAATTGTTATTATCTGCCTGACTCAAAACATTCTCTTCTGTTCCCAAACAACTGATTACAGATTTGGCTCTCCCCTTAACTAAAACTTGCTAGATGTTTATGTCGACTGAGGGTCTGCCCCTCACCTCACCCCGTCTCAATCCCGTCTTCCTGGAGCAAGCTRAGGGCCGCACAGAATGAACACTTAACATCATTATTCTGAATTATGGCTGGGCGGGTTTTGGGGACTCGATTCTTTGGGCTCATTCTTCAGATATTCACACAAGTACATACAACACTCATGGCTTCAGATACACGCCCCCCTAAACTCAACTTACTTCTCTGGCTAATAAATGTGCTCTGTGCAGAGGTTTTTTTTTTATAAACACCATAGTGTGCCACATTTTGTTGATATAATATGAAAGTTTTCCCCCCTCATCTGTCCTTGTGGTTTTTAGTTTTTAAGGGTTGCACCTCCTCATGATGTCGATCCTTGTTCTGTGCAGGGGTCTGCAGCAGCATGACCCAGGGCACCTGTTCTCCTGTGTTTGTTTATGTTCTGTCTTCTTGTGAATTGGTGTTCTGAACTGTAATTACACTGTGCTCTGTGCAATGAAAATAAAGGTCAGGTCTATCTTATCTTAATACCATAAATGACAACAGTAATAAATGCTAAGAAAAGAAGGTGAAAGTAAAGAAGACATGATGTTGTTTAGTTTAAGATAAAAGTTGATGTTTAACCCTTTTAAGAAAAGATATTTTCCCAAAGGAAGTATTTTTGCCTTCTATTAACTATTTGACAAACAACCCATTTTAAGAAACTATAAAATTCAGATGTTTCTAAGAATAAAAGTTGTTTTCCAGCAAATTTCAACTCATCCTGTACTCTATTGTTTTAATAATCATATTTCTGATGGTTCTTTGTTTGAATCTACATCCTGAGATGATAAATTCTGACTTGGCAGGTATAAATGTACCCTGAACTTTGCTGATGGTGAGTGGGACTTTTCTGCTGCCCTCTTGAGTTTGTGTCTGTGTTAAGCATAGTTTAAAGAGACTAGACCAGGGGTGGGCAATTTATACTTTTAAATAAAAGACACAGAAATGTACATTTTTATTTCACTTTTCATCACTCTTGCCATAACAATTTTAAAAACCCTGAAGTGAATAGCATAATAAAAAATATTTAATAAGCACTAAAGAAAAACATGTTTTTTCATTTTTATTTAAGTAAAAAATTATATAAGCAATAAGACAGGTAGATGAAAGGAAATAAAGCATTTTTTATTAATTGTCATGTGCATTTTAAAATCAGCTGAAGACAGAAAAACTGAGGTGTTGACTCAGTGATACTGTGTTTTCACTGATGCTGTTTTCATCTGCTAAGAAAACAAAGCACTAAGATGAGTGGCACTGTCAGCAGAAGCAGGCCAGCACTTTTACAGCTCGCCCTGTTGCAGTAGTCGCCCAGGCAGCAGCTGCTTCCAGATCCAAGGTAATTTTGTAAAAGTGCAGACGAATTATCCGAGCACATAATCTTTGAGGCGCAGCCCTTCATGAGCTTCATTTCCCCTCCGACAGTCACTGAAAAGATCAAGTTTATCATGTAAATCTTGTGTTTTAATTAGAGCCTTGTTAAATGCAGTTTTTCTTTTACGTGAGGATTTGATGCAGTAGTCCTCGCTCCCCTCACAGTTCAGACCTCTGGTGCATTTTAGTCCTTCACAGCTGAAACACTTTTTGCCGTTTGGAATGAACTTGGGCTCTGATAAAAGATAAATATTTGTTGAGCTTTGTAGTACTGATGCCCTGTTGTTAATAATTTAAAATCGCTTTTAAAGTTCCTGTGACATCAAATTTTTGTAATAAAAATGAATGTATTTTTGGAAGGATAACACTGATAACATATTGTTAAAAAAAGGTTTCATGCCGCTGAAATSAACAGTTGTTGAGATATTTGCGTGTGAAGTAACAGGAAGTGATGTCAAAGGGGAATGTCTGCATGCGAACAGAGCATTGCTAACATGGCTAACATCACAGACTGTAGAGAAGAATCTGATGTCTTTAGATTATTTTAGTCACAAGCATAGAGATGAGAAAGAGTCGTAGTTCAAATAATATTGTTTAAATAAACAAAAACCAGGGAGTTTTCTTCCTTAAAGAGTTCCCCTTTTGATGTCACTTCCTGTTTCACTATAACTGAGCCAAGTTCAAAGGAAAATAAGCCATTATGTGACATAATGGGTAAAATCATGTGTATTATGCCAAGTTTCCTAATATAAATATATTTTCTTTGACTTTTTTGTATTTCATGAATGCACATGTCACGGGCACTTTAAAAAGGATTTGAGAGCATGATTATGTCTMCTTTAAAGTCAGTGTGTAATGTTTAAATTCTAACTCAGTAAGTACTCTGTATCGGTACTCAGTATTGGTACTTGGTATTGGTGAGTACCTGGACTGAAGCACTTGTACTAGTACTCACTTTGAGATAAATTAGTTTTCGGCCACCTTTAATATGTGCGTATATACTTGTTTGTTGCATTTATTCATGCATAAACCCCTTTTCTTTACCCAAATTTCCTTTCGAGGACACAGGGGAGCTGGAGTCATGGCGTGAGAGACAAGYCCATCTCTGGGACAACCCGAGACAAACAAACATTCACACTGTCACACATTAGAGTTGACTTCTTTGTTTTTACTTTGCATTGTATGCCAGATGCTGAAAAGGAATTTCCATTTTATATCAATCATATGAACAATTATTCTATTCTATTCTATTCTATTCTATTCTATTCTATTCTATTCTATTCTATTCTATTCTATTC
>NW_013952550.1:1116849-1122547 GCF_001266775.1 Austrofundulus limnaeus
TGCAGGTTAACAGGTACTCTGACTTGAACTGAGTGGTTCTTTTTGAATGAGTAAATCGTACAAATAAATGAAAAATAAAAAAAATTAAATAGAAATAATAATAAACAAAATGAGAAACTTGCCTTTTGGGAGAAGCCAAATTCCAASAACCAGAATGAAGAAATTCATTTTGTGGACCGATGAGTTGAACCTTCCAGTGTTCCGACTGTATTAGCTCTTCACAAGTGGGGTTTGCCCCTCAGCCTCAGACCACTCCGTTGTCCATCCTGCACAGACCCTGCCCACAAAAAACGTTGAAACCTACCGGAACTATTTTTTTCTCCTAGTGTTTCACTCACTTTTCAGCAGTACCCCATCAGAAACTTCCCATCTACCTCCTTCCTGTGTGAAATCCCAAGGCATTCCCAGGCCAGAGAGGACATAATCCTTTCAGCAAGTTCTGGGTCTGCCCCGGGGTCTCTTCTCTGTGGAACATGACTGGAAAACTTCAGAAGGAAGGCATCCTAATCAGATGCCTGAACCACCTCAAATGACTACTTTTTAAYGTGAATAAACTGTCCTATTAAGCCTGACAGCCCTACAAAGGAAGTTGATCTCTAGCCGCTTATCTGGATCTCATTCCTTTAATCGTGACTCAAACCTCATGACCATAGATGTTGGATATCAACAGACCTGTTGYATTGATTTCAAATATTAATCAGTTGTAGATACACAACTTCTGATTACTTCCTTTAGGTTCCGTCCACTGGTTCATGCAATGCTTTTGCTAACTCTATAGGTTAAATACCCCCCATGGTCAGTCCATGTAATAAATTAGTATTTTAAAATTGTAAATCTGGATCCCAAACAGGTATTTTTCTTTTTTGGAGCTGTTGTATCATTTACCATTCGATGATGTCACCACAGCTCCCAGAATTAAGCAACACACCTCAAAAATATCCAGTTGACATTTGATTTTCACCATATTGGTCTTTGTGGAGCCTACAACTCATTGGGGGARGGGTTTCCTAAAAGTCAAAATCATAAATATGACATTTAGTTTGTGGATGTTTTTCCCTTATTTCTGAGTTGTGCTTATTATTAGCAGGAACATGTTCCTTTTCCTTTTTTGTCGAGACCTGTGTCACATCCAGATGGGGCCAGCTGTAATAAAGACCAAACCTTTGCATAATCATTAATGGAACAGTTTTTTCTGACTTAAACATCAACAAATAAAGATGGATAGTAAAGTAAAGGTGATTTATTTGTCATCAGTGTATGTTTCCATTCAATGACGAAATTGTGCTCTGCATTTAACCCATCCACACCCAAGTGGAGCAGCGGGCAGCTTTGTGAGGCGCCCGGGGAGCAGTGAGGGTTAGGTGTCTTGCTCAAGGACACCACGACATGTGGGTATGGCGGGGAGTCGAACCTAAGACTTTYGGGTCCCAAGCCRGCTGCTCTACCACTACACCACAGCCGCCCGTATGAATCTTTTGTGCAAAATTGAAATCAAAGTCTTTTTTTTTTGGCTGCTTCCATGTTTTACACGCACCAACTTGCTGACTTATTATGAAGTAATTTTTTTTTGCGTAAAATAACTAATGAAAACTAAACATATTTAAAACAATACATATTTGACCATGTAAATCAACAAGCAAAAACTAGAAAGAGATTATCTGCAATGTATTAATTTTTTTGTCAGAAAAATTTCCCATTCTTTCACATGGAGGGGCGGGATTTAAAAACTGGACTGCAGCCAGCCTTTAGGGGGCTCTCTTTCTGCGTGGCTTCAACTTCATGCTTCCCATTCTCTTTCTAGTTATACATCTAGAAACGTTTTGACAAAATAAAAACTGTACTCATTTTTTTTTCATTTTATTATAAAATGACAAAAAAACATACTTTTACAAATAAGAGGACATAACTTAGAAACACCTTACATCTCAAACCATGAGGTGCACATAGTGTTTAGATGTTTTCTTCACAATGTTTTAACAAATAAACATTTTTCAAACATATTTTTACACACAAAAAGCTGATTTTCTTAACTTTTACTCTCAACTCTTCAACACTGTTCAAAAGGCATCAGGTTTTATAATGGCAAACTTTTACAACTTTTCCAATAGAGCGAATGTTGAAAAAAAAAACACAGGAATTACCCTTGAATTTTGTTTCAACGTGTCCTTTAAGTGGCAAATATTCTTGTTCTGTTACTGTAACATTTAGATGTGAAATGCTGCTGTTTGAACAAAGTTTCAACCAAGATGCTAACTGAGGAGGCGACTGTACTCAGAGAGTGCAGAGGACTTTTTCACACCATCCCAGATTCGAGCTGCATAATGAAACCTGCAACAAAGAGAAGAGAAACGTAAATCTGGGAGGAAAGAAGCTCCAAATGTCCACGCTGTCTGACAGGAAAGTAAAGGAACAACATTCCTTTGAGGAGTGCTTATCGCTCGTCAACTAGCTTGTTAAAGTTTCCAACAAAGACCTCAGTAACTTGTTAGCACATGGCATCATGTGTTACTCCCAACAGCAGCAACAGCCTCAATATTAACATGTTTCTTTCACTGTATAACAGTGAGAATTTTTTCTCCTGACTTATGGTGCGTTCACACCAAACGCGATTTCAGCATCAGGAGCATCAGGTTTACATACAAAGTCTATGGTGGACGCGCTTCAAGCAGCGTCGGGAAATGCTGCGGCGCCTCAAGCGCGATTAGAGCAGCGCGATTTGAACGATCTGAGCGTTCGACGCGCTGAGGCGCAAATCGCTGAAGTTAGAAAATCTGAACTTTTGCAGCTCGACGCGCCGCRTCAACCAATCAGAGAGACTCCACTGTGTGACGTAGCGACATATTTCCCGACGGGACAGTTTACTGAATGATGTCCACTAACCTGAAACAGATGGAGAGGAGCTCTTTAGCTGAAGTCGAGTGCCTGCAGTCGGTGTCCTGATCCGCATCAATGCGTGGCAGCGACTCATCAGACTGGAAAAATAGTCCTGAAAGCGAGCTGTGAGCCTCTACTCTGAATTATCTGGTGAATTAATTATGAATTAATTATCTGATGAACGTGACATGCTCTTGCTCTCTGTAAATAAAGCAAAGCCACTTCCTCGTCCGACATTAAACAGAGCCCGACAGAGGAGGGAGGGGCGGGGAGGCTCTTGCCGTGCAGCGCTTCAAGAGCTGACCTGCGTCTGACCTCAAAGTGCACAAGCGACCAACTTCAGCGTTGGCTGCGATTTTGAAGCTGAAATCGCGTTCGGTGTGAACGCAGCATAAGATTTAATTTGAAGAATTCCTGTGATAAATATATTAATTTGGGGGAAAAAAAACTTTTTTATGACACTCCTGCCTATAATATCTGCCATGCTTTTATTTGCCAGTAGCAAGTAAAGATAAGGCATATTTCTGTTCTTTCTCTTCTAATTCATACATGGAAGTACAGTTTCAGGAACATATTAATGGCATTTCAAAGCATTTCTAAAGTGAAAATTGATTTGACATACTTGCAATTTGAGTTACAACTCCACTGCAGAACAAATTAAATTCATGTCACCACTGTATACTACTGTATATGTAGATGCAATAAAAAAAAACGTATGGAAGTGTTAAAATGAATTTTTTTAATATTTAGATAAATTGTAAACATCATATATTTTTAGAACTGGTGTTCTAAGATGTTTTTTTTTTACTTGAACACCGAAGTTGCTTTTGAAAAATGGTTTAGAACCAAGATTAGTGCTATTCTAAAGTGAAACTCCATGCTGTCACGTGAGATAGTTACCAGTTTTTCTCAGTGAGAATGGTGTGTGACAGCTGACAGCGGGGCATGGCGAGCATTTGGCTGCGCAGTTTGGAGATCATGGTGGAAAAGGTGGGGTGTCCTCTGTACCCCGGCAGTAGAGAGAACAGCGGGTACGTCCCTGAGCCTAAACGCCACCAACAAAAACAGGAGGTTAGACGCAATAAATAAGAGGCTTGGTTTCATAATAGTAATGCAAGTTCGCCACAACCTGCTTTGTTCAGATTCTCTTCTCGATCRTTTTCCTGGACTGGAAGCAGAAACATGTTGACTTCAGGATCCAGGTATTCCTGTCCGAGGCCTGGGAAGATGTTGCTGTCCAATATGGACAACGTTCCTGGGAAACAAAMCACATTTTATTGGCTAAAGCCATTTGTGTTCAAGACTTTAGGTTAGCTGACAAATTCATAAACATTTATTTTCTGTTAATTTGTTGTAACATGTCAAAGTGCTTATAATAAAAAAATGTTAAGATTTATATTCAGCTTGAACAATAACTGCTTTGACAAAAACTTGTAATTGAAATCTTTTAGCAGCAAAGTTCACATGATGATTAATGTGCGCAGTTAACGCCCACATGTTGAAATAACTTCATTCACATCTTCACTATTGTGCTAAACTACTCTAAAATGTCACTATTCAGACTAAACTAAGACATTAAAAAGGATTTCCTCGTATAAACGAAATGGGATTTGAAGACATCAATTTAACAGTTTTGCACCTTTGTATTTAAGATGAGAGTGTGCCATTAGTTTGTCCACCACCATATACATGTTCTTCAGATTTCTTGGACAGAAATCCTCCCGTCTGGCTTTATTCTGGACAAAAACTGGGCAACAGTGGGAGAACAAAAGATTTAAAGATGAACAGAGGCTAAAATAAGTATAATTAAACTGGACTTGTTTTCCTTATAAAAACAGACACCTATATGAGGGTAGTACTCTGCTCCGTCATCGCTGCCTGAAGAGCCGGTGCTGTCGTGGCTCGCAGACGGAGTGGAAGGTTTCAGCATCTCAGCAGTTTGAAGAAATCTGTCAACAAACATAACAACACACAACATACAGTTACGTCAATATAATGTTCAGAGGTCAAATTGTGGCCAAATCTGTGTTAAATGGGTTATAACGCTCTCTCTTTGTAACAACTCTGCATGTTTTCCATCACACGTGTGAATTTGATTGGTTTATTTGAAAATGGGACAGTGCAATTTAATAAAACACAACAATTCACAAGTTCAAAAAACCAGAATTAGCMTAAAGGCTGTTTTCTGTCTGTAGTTCCCTAGGCCTTTTTAAAAAAAGCAAATATAAGTTATTTTAATAAGGATAAGAAATTGGACTAAGCAAAAGTATTACTGAACATCACAGTATATTTAAAGTTTTAGCTGAATCATAACACTGAAAATGTGCTGCTGAACCCTTTCAATTYAAGCACGTTTATGGGTAAAATTGACTTTGGACACCACTGCCAACTTGAGCTGAGTTTAGCACACAAAGTATCAGCAAAATCGAGTTACTCATTTCCTATAATTCAAAGCGAATATWAGAAGATCAGATTCCTGGGCCGGTTGAAGCTGAATATAAAGTCTGCACATGCTAGACCAGGGGTGGGCAATCATGGTCCTCGAGAGMMGCAGCCCTACATGTTTTACATTTTTCCCTGCTCCAACACACCTGATTCAGTCACTGAACTACCTCTTCCAAGTTCTGCAGTATGGAGGACCGACACTGACATAATTAGAAATAAAATCATAAACAGATAAATGAACATTTAAATTAATAAATGCATTTAAAATGCATCAAATAAATTAAAAAGGAGAACTTTACCTCATTTTTATAATTTAATTGACTTTCATGTTTCATATTTCATATTTATTTTTCCAGCTTAGTTCCAATAAATTATATAT
>NW_013952550.1:1123188-1125098 GCF_001266775.1 Austrofundulus limnaeus
GGTGAAAACTGTTGAAAACAACAAGACAGTTTTGTCTTATTACACAAATTAATATCCAGCTCCACGTGGTTTTATTTATTTAAAGGTTCATTTATCTATTTCTGCTTTTATTTCTAATTATGTCAGTTTCGGTCCCCTATACTGCAGAAGCCTGATAATCATCTATTAGTTTAGTTTAGTTTAGTAAATTTATTCATTTTAATTTAAAAACAAAACAAATACTATACATACAACAAATAATACAAATCACAAATAAAATGAAAGGTAGCAGAAAGAAGAAAAAAATCTTATTAACATCTGCCTTTTTTACTCCCAAAAATAGCTGTTTTAAAAGATAATTTATTGTCATTTAAACCCCTAAGTGCCATGGGAATATATATTTTTATTATATTTATTATTTCTATTTTATTAGTTTATTGTTCTCCATGCATTTCTAAAAATAAAAACTATATTAACAATTTAGTCAAATTTTTCACTGACACCCAGGATACCTTTCACGGACCCCAGTTTGAGAACCTCTGATCTATTCATTCATATCAGGTGTGTTGGAGCAGAGAAACAAATAAAACATGCAGGGCTGCGGCCCTCGAGGACCAGGATTGCCCATGCCTGTGCTAGACTGAAACATAAGACGGTAAATCCAACCTGGTCTGGCTTTGTTCATATGTCATGTTTACAAGACCAACTGAAAGAATCCCATTTTTGAGCTTCTGAACAAGACAAATATCCTCTTCAGATATAAAATTAAATACTTCACATTCTTTTCAAAGAAAGGGACTTTCTGGTTGAAGTCAGAGCACCTTCTGARGCAAACCTGCAGTTTTTGTCCTGTGACTTTGGGCAGTAATGACACATATCAAGTAGAAACAAATGTTACCTGTAAATGTTTAAGTCGGTGAACCAGTCCTGTACCACTATCACTACATGGCACACTGTAAACAGGAAGGCGGCGATCTGAAGACACTGTTGGGAGACATTGAATAAATGATGTGTTCTGCTCCATTATTTATATTCCACACTGCYCTCTGCAGGTCAGACACGGACCTGCATCTCCACATAAGTATGAGGAAGGTTGTACTCTGGAGGCAACTTTCGATCGTTGTTGATGACGTGGTCCAGGATAGATGGGCTAAGCATCGGCTGCAGACAAAGGGGACGTATTTGAACTCACTCTGACTGCCAAGTGAACAGGCTGTAAAAGCTAAATTCTTACCTGTGTGTCCAAGAAGATGACTCTCTCCTGTGTGATGAAGAAATCAATACCTGTGCTCTGATTTCCTCCTCTTTCCTTGATTTCTTGAGTCTGGGCTCGGAACACGTAGCTCCTGAAGAAACACATTATTCCACATTTAACACACAGCTCATCAGCCAATACATATAATTCTTAAATGCTAACGCAGCACAAAGAATGAGAACCAGAATCGTTTGACATCAGTTCAATTTAGTTGGGCGATAAAAGCTGAAATACACCCCAAAAGTACTGTACATAAAGGATCTAAAGGTTGGTATAAAGAGTTGAAATTTTCTCCAAAATGATGTCTGGTTTCCATTAGGGCTGTGAAATTAATCGAGTTAGCTCTGATTAATTTTAGTGCTGCATAGGCATAGATTAAATTTTTAAATCGCGTTTAAAATTTACAATCACTTCACTCTGGCTGAATATGTCGGTTTGTATATTGCAATGCACTCAGTGCATGCCAGGTCATGTTTGTAAATGAGAAGTGGTTCTCTAACAGTTTACCTGGATAAATAAAGGTTAAATAAATAAAATAAATAAATAAAAACTCCATGTGTAACACATTACGTACAGTTTTTTGTCTTATTTTATTTTATTTATTTATGTTTTGCTGACAACTGTGACCTTAGTATCTATCTTTCATTCCTCATGCAGTACTCATTTGGAATGAAAA
>NW_013952550.1:1125311-1127660 GCF_001266775.1 Austrofundulus limnaeus
ATTAATCATGATTAATTCACAACTACTTTGGGATTAATCAGATTTAAAATATTAATCATTTGGCAGCCCTGGTTTCCATACATGTCAAGTTGTACGGATTATTCCTAATTTACACGGATTTTCCATCATTTTGCAGGTATACGGACGTATAGAGCAATCTCAAAGATTTTTCATGTTTTACGGATTTTTTTCAAAAACTCAGTTTCAAATATATTTAACACACAGAGCCTGTGGGACGTTAAAAAAACAGTAACATTAAATATCCATATCCAACCCACTCTGCTGCTAGAAATAAGTCCTTCCGTCCTCATTTCTTTCTGATTTGCTGCAGCCGATAGTCCGCCTGCACCCGCCCCTTCCCCTCCAAGGTTAGGGTTAAACCCCCGCTTAATCACTTTTTAACAAAGCACTGCAAAAATGTTCCATCCGTATCTGTTTCTACTGTTCTTATTATGTCATTTTTATGTCACACTGACATTTATGAATCAAAATGTGCAGCAACGGCGCAGTTTACAAACCTGATCATGTTCTCGGCGCTAACACCGGCCCTACCTTTGGTCTTCCTCCGGCGTGTTGGCAGACAACAGCGACATAATTGTAGATTTCCCGGTTCCCTGCAGCCCAATCACTCCCACCACCAACATGTCTGTCTGGTCCCTCAAATACTGCAGCACATTCCAACAAACACAACATTTCTTAATGCACCAACCTGTACAGTTTATAAACAAATCATATGGTGTCAGTTAACTGAACTCATTAAAAACAGCAACTGACCTCCATGGCACTGTCACACCAGTTCATCTGATCATCCACAAGCTTGATGCTGTGCTTCATTTTCTCTGGATGAAGGAGTTTAGACTGACCAACCATGGCTGGAAAACAAAGGATTTATTTATTTAAAAAATACATTTTTTTATTTGATAGAGACAGAGAGTAAAAATATACTGTTGGTCCATACTTATACCACATACAAAACATTTTATATAGCTTTTCCCATTATCTCACACACACACATTGTCTTCGATTATACAGCTTACACATTACAGAAGTACATTTGCGTTTCATTCAACATGAATAAGCACATGTTGGAGAAATGTGGGGTTTCTGTGATTAATCGAGRATACTTCATCACGCAGCAGGGAGTGGGAATCCAAACCCTCGACCCTGTGATTTGAGGACGCCCTCCTAACCGCTGCGTCAAGTCGTATATAAAATTTATAACAACTCACGATCAACAACACTGCCAGAAGCAGATGGACCCATTCCTCGGTTTTGGATCTGGTACACAGGTTGAGTAGGCCGTTGACCCTCCTTCTCCATCTTAGAGGGACCAGGACCAGCAGACTGGGCTGCTGCCTCTGGCAATGTCCCCGGCTTCCCTGCATCATCCCTGGCTTTCATTAGCATGATGGGCTTTTCCAGGACTGGAGCTCCACTGGCGGGTGCATTCTGTGATGGTTTGGCCTTAGAAAAGAGCCATCAAACAGGATTAAATCATTCTCTAAATCAATCAAGTAACAGAAAAAAAAAGAACTTCTGCTTAACTTTACTCAGGTTTCAAGTAATCTGTAACTGTAAACGTGATCTATCACTGATTTGACTGCGTTCTTRTTTGTAGTAAACATAAACAGTTGCAGAAAATGATTATGGCACAAACTACGTACCCTCTCCGCTGGAGGCTTTGCAAGGATAATAGGCGTCTTCTGAATGAGAGGGCCTGGAGGATCCTCGCTCCCATCCTGACGCAGAAATATATTATTAATACATTAGTCAAGCATCATGCATCAACTATAATTGAAGGACAACGTTTAGAAATAATGTTTCTTTTTCCCGTTTTAAATAAGAGAATCAGACAGTCAATGCTAGCATTTTTGTTAATTCGAGTCCTGTTCGTATCACCCTTCGTTCTCTCGGTTGATATTCCCGATCTCGACTGGGTCCGGACAGATTTTGTCCCGGAGGTCCATCTCTTTCTCCCCGACGTCGTCTCCTTCTGCGTCCCTGCCCATACATGCCGGGCTGACTGTGGCCGGACTCTGACATGTCGCAAAGAAAGTGGTTTATAACTGATATAAACCGAGTACTGACTGCTGAGACGCAATTAAATCCAATTACAGAAAGCTCGAAGTGATGTTGAACAGACTGTAAACAGCGCTGGCGACGAGCTTCCTGGTTAGCGCTTGTTCTTAAATTTGGCACTGACCGTTGAACTACAACGAACCGCTGACACGTTGGGCAAAACAGTGTTTAGCACGTACCCGCCCACCTAAAAATCTTTATGAATTAAACAAACGCATCTTGTCCGGATAGCAAAAACGCTCGTTCAGGAACTCTATAACACATTAGTAG
>NW_013952550.1:1127703-1137256 GCF_001266775.1 Austrofundulus limnaeus
AAATAAATACTATAAGGAATTTACGAAGCTATAATTTTATAATTTGTTGCTTTTATAAAATCGTTTTGTACAGACATTTTAGTAGTATGTAGCAAGATTAAAAGCTCACGAAGAGAAMATATTGAACCTATTTACATTTGTTATATATATGCTACTTAATTCAAAGGATAACGTTTTCATTTTTTAGAACACCACTTGTCAGAACAAATGAGCAAAGTTCAGGTTTAGTTAAGTATGACCCAACAAAAGATGATGTGTAGTAWCAGTGTTTCTAGCTTTATAAGCTGTTACACCATTTTACTATTGTGTGTGGTGCATTTAACCTATGACAAAATAAACTATGAATAAATAAAATTCAGGCGACATTTCAATGGATRCATTCTGAAGATTGCTGATGCTTCCAGTGACAAGTGCAAACGACAAGTCTGTGCTGAATGCSCCTTATACAATTGTCTAAGTTAAACCAATAAATAAAAAATCGATGATTTTAATGTTTGTAACTGAGGCAAAACTGAGTTTATACATGTCAAGCTTTTGAAAACACAAAAGGGTGCCTGCAGTACAGTTATTATTTTTTTTAATAAAACCTTTTGATTTTTGTTATTTATTTTTTATTCTAAAGATGTGTCTGAATTTAAAATAAAATGCCTTTTCTTGTAAAATATAAACACAGGAATGCAGGAAAAACAGTTTCTCCAATTTCTTGTAATAGAAAAAGTATTGTGCTTTAATGACAACTAAAGCAGAATTTTTCGACTCTACATTGCCTGTCCTAATGCTTCTATCAATATACATATACATTTTTCAAAACTTGTAGTTGGTTAAGCCCAAGATTATCAAGCACAAATGAACTGAGTTAAATGGCAATATAACTGATGCATTATGGGAGATGTAGGCACACAATTATTAGTCGTACTGCAAGAATGTAGTTTTAATTAAACAGATTATTTGTTTTCAACATGAAATGTTTGGATATTTAAATGTACCGCCAACTTTTTTCAAGGTTAGAAACGTTAAATTACACGAATTGCAATGTTTTTTTTTTTTTGCCGCATTCAGGAAGTTGGAGACAACTGTTTCCGGTTTAGACCGGATGTGAACTAACTCGTGCATTTGGACGCCATCTCTAAAGTCCTCCTTTATTATTGAAAAGGGTGTATTTTTTATTTTTGTTTGTTTTAGATGAATTATCTTCACATCTCCAAGTAGATGTGATACAGAAAAACATGTAAGAAAGAGATTGCTAGGTTTAACTTAGTGACAGTTCATGATATTATCGTTATTAATAAAAGGGTCCACGAGAAATATATATATATATTTTAATACCTCACGAATCGTCAGCTTTCGCTTGCACTTGCAGGCAAAGGTAAGTAGACTACCTGTACTTTGTATTTCAACAGATGGCGGCCATAAACAWTGGTTAAAGTAGCGTTTGTTATCAGTGACCAAGCTCTGGTGGAAGAGCTATGCTATGGCTACCACAACTCACCGACAATACTTSGACCTTTGTTGTTCATGTAACTTTTTCTCTGACTGATGGCTGGTGAGTGGTAAGAAAATGTTGGACTATCTAAACTTCTCAGGAACCAAGTGAAATCTCTTTAAAACTCATAAATATTGCATATTAAAACAATGACGTTGTGCGCATGCGTATTCTCACTAGGCCATGAATAAACTGTTTCTGCCATGTTTAGCTCGCAGACATCCATTGCCTTGCAAACTAAAACACAACTTGGATTCTAATTTAGACGCACAAAGCTACTTCTTTTTAAGGAACATTCCCGTAAAATTGCCGTGTCACTATCGCCTGCCTGTGAAGTATGATGTTTTTGCCCGTGCGTGTGTGTGGAGGTGATAGTATTGTTAGTAAAATATCTTATGAACCAGTGGACAGATTTTTTTTTATTTAACTTGCAGAAAGTAATCATTGTCTTTTTAAAACTACTTCTTGACTTGTGTATTCAACCCCGATTCAAGATGGCTGCCACAGCCAACCGACCTTTCAAAAAAAAAAAAAAAAACTTTTAAGCTAATTATCTGATCCACAACATATTTTCCTAAATATTCACAGCACAAAGAGATTAATCAAAATCTTTGTTTAAAATTTTGTGTCAACACCCTTCTTAGTATAACTAATAACTAATATTTTTTGCCAGAATTACTAGGTTTTCATAAAACCACCATAAGTTGTTGTGCAYTGAGTTTAATTTAAGGTGATTACAATCCCCTTTCTCCGCTCTAACTCCTCATTATGTTGTCATTTTTCAATGTTATTCTTCTAACTCCAAACTGAGGGTTTTCTAAGAGAGGTATTATTTGTTCTTTTAACACCTCTTCAAAATATTCCTTTAATGTCAAAGTAAGAGTCTTTTGTCTTTTGTGGATCATGAACTATTATCAAATCACAGTTCATTCTCACATGTTGAATTTAAGAATACATTTATAACTAGACATGGGTTTTTACGATGTAAAAACAAGTGTGCATTGCCATATTGCATGTCATTGCAGCATGGCTTTGCAGAATGAAATGGGACCAAGTTCAAATGTGTTTTCTATACCAGTTTGTGCCTGTCACATGAGCAAGTGTTTGTAATTAAGGTAATTGAATGACAATATGAAGTTGGAAGAGATTTTTTGTTAAAGTTGCATTAGACAGGTTTTGAACCCTGATCTCCCACATGAAAGTCCACGACATAGACCATTAGACCAGTGGAAGAAGGTGGTGGCAGGGGTTGGTTTGTATGTGTGCAGAAAGAGGCCACATTGCCAAAACAATTATTGACACTAAACTGCATAATATTACAACAATAGAGCAGTATTAAGACAATATTATAGTAAAACATCAAAATACAAAACATTGAACTATTGAGATTAAATATTAAAAAACTATGGTGCAGTACCAAGTTGAGTACAGCTGGGGGCAGTATTGGACCATTACAAGGCTCCGTTGACTCCCATTATATGAATTTGGAATAAAGTTTAAACATTAATATTTCAAAAACTACAAGTGTTACAGGCAGCAAAAGGCAAAGCAATCATTTGGCACACGACCTTTACAGATAGAAATTACAATGGCASCTGTAGGACAATGTAGGCAGGAGCATTGGACTTTCAGAATGAACTTTGACCAAGTTCAAATGTGTTTTCTTTACCAGCTTGTGCCTGTCATGTTGGCAGGTGTTTGTAATTAAGGTAATTGTGTGACAATATGAAGTTTGAAGAGATTTTTGTTAAAGTAAGTTGAGATGACTTGGATGGGAAACTAATCACAATAGTGTGCATTGCATTGGCAATGCACACTGATAAATAACTCAAGCATTAGTATTAAGTAATTGGCTACAATCACACTGCAGGCAAATGTGACCCAAATCCAGTGGTGGGCACAGTTCCCCTAAAGCACTAATAGGGGAACTAATTTCCTGATTAGTGATTTAAGGCTTTTGCTAATTTAAAATGTAGTTTTTGAATAAAAAAATCTGAGTTTAGCATTATTACATGCAGTGTGAATGTAGTTATTGTTATGATGTGTGAATCTTTTGTTCTGTTTTATAGTCTTATTTCTGAGCCATGTCATTCGGCTAAAGTAACACTTCTCATCAGCATGCCCGATGCTAGACAAATCGATATATAAAATGGTTAATTTCGGCTTTTGTTTTCTGAATTGCAGAACATCCAAAGTTGCATTGATTGCTCCATATGTCCGAAGACTCCAGCAGTGATGGAGATTGGTGTGAATCCACAAAACCCCAGGGGGATGTCCAGCATCCAGAGTCCAAATGTTGGGAGTGTGGCAAAACGATCCACGACTTAAACAGCCTGATGCTGCATTATAAAAGCCACAACATCGAAGCCACTTGCCACATCTGCGAAATTACCTTCCGTCGCCTGACATCTCTCTCAATCCACCTGGAGAACGCTCACTTTCCCCCCTTCTGCTTCCTGTGTCGCCAGTCTTTTGAAAACGTCTGGGTTCTTAACAAGCACGCCAAGACGCTCTGCAAAAGCTCCTTGTCAGTTCAAAACAGTTCCTTGTGTGCCAGGCCGAACAGCTTTCCCGATCAGGCGACTGAGCAGAGAAGCATGATCTCAACTCATCATAGCACAGAGCACAGTTTGAGCTCCGTACAARAAGCGGCGGTGAAACAGAGAAAGCCTCCGTCTGAAAACGGAATGAAAGAAAAAGTGGGCAAAAGACGTCTAGGACTTGGTGAGAAAAGTAATACAAAGAAAGAAGGCCCCCCATCAAGCTCCAAACCTGACAATTCTAAGGGCGATGCTGACCGTTCTGACTCGGTCCCCACCGAGACCACTGGAACATGTTCTCTGTGCGATAGGGGGCCGTTCAGGTCTTTGAAGCAACACTGGCGCTACTGCACCGGCGTCAAGCAGAAATATCCGTGTGTCATATGCAAGAAGATCCTTCCTTCGAAGACTGATCTGCGAGTGCACCACATGCCGTTGCATTTGTGTCACAGCTGCGGCCAGGTTTTCCCCAGCCAGGCGGCGTACTCCCGCCACCAGTGTCGCAACGCCGGCAAATCCACTTTGGTGCTCTTCTGTGCCGAGTCGATGCCGAAAGTGTGCAACATCTGCAAGTGTTTTTTCATCTCGGAAAAGACGCTGTCGATCCACGTCACCAAAGTTCACACGTCGGTAGTCACCACCAAAATCTGCATCGCCACGAATCCATCACTGTTGGCTAATAAAAGGGAAGAAGCGGTTCCGCCGAGCGCACCGAAGCCGGCTGTTAACGGAGGCGTTGGCATAAACAAAACTCAAGAAGCATCTCTGCCCAACGTCATGCGCTCAAACCTGTCCTCTCTCCTTGCCGCTTCGCTCTCAAGCATGCCTCCCGCAGCGGGGTCGACCTCCTCTCTCGTGCACCAAATCGCAAACCAAATTTTCGCCCCTTCGTTTTCCAGCACTTCCGACTCGCCGCCGCAGCGCACGGGCTCCGAGCACGGCTACTCCACAAGCATCTCGCCGTTGGACAGCAAGAGCCAACAGCCAGCTTTAAAGAAGCAGGCGAAGTCAAGCCAGCGCTCCAAGCCCCACCACCCCTGCAGGCAGTGCGGCGCCATCCTCCGCCAGCCGTCCTCCGTCATCACCCATCGCTACCTCCACCGAGGCCGGCGCTTACACCGGTGTCAGTGCGGGCGGGCCTTCAAGCACCGGCTGCACCTGCTGCGACACTGCATTCGGCACGCAGAGGCCTCCAACTACATCTGCGCCACCTGCGGGAAGACTTTCATCGGCGCGAAACTCTTGGCGCAGCACGTAATGGGAAACCCGTGGAAAAAGGCCCGCTCTGGAAGCGAATTCAAGGCTCCAGAGAAGAACAAATGCAGCATGCCCTTTTTATGTGACTGCGGGCAGCTGTTTCTAAGGCCTTCTGCTTACATATGGCACCAACTTCAAAACTGGACCAAAAACAAAGAGTTGAAGTAGTTCAGGACCTCAGACATTTTTCTCTGTAACACAACTGAATATGAAAACAACTGCACACATTTTGTGGTAATCACTTTTCTTTAATTCATGTTTAGAAATGACGAATCATAACAAACAACTAAACCTWATTTATTCTTAACTGCTTTAAAATGAAATCATGTTGTGGTTGGGTGGTTAACATGGTTTTTAATGTGCAAAATGACACAAACTATTAGTTCTGAGTCATTTCCTCTGCAGAGCGTTTGACATTAAAMGTACAAATGAACCCACAGGAAACCTTTTTTTCCAGTACTTCATTAAAACATAACAATCCAGTTTACCCTTTATTAAAAGGTCATCCAGTTTTGCAGTTGTTCACTCAAAGTGCATTTTTATTAAGGTTTTTTTTATATAGTTTTTTTTTGTCAAATTTTGTTCTTTAAGACATATAGGTAGTTCTTGTTGGAAGCAAAATAGTTAATTTTCTTTAAATGGGTCTGCAGTTATTTTTAAACAGTGTATGTTTTGTCCACTAGATGGCGCAGCTGAGTCATACATTTATCTGAGGCTCAACAGGTGGAAACGTCTACATACAATTTGACAACTACAACCCAATATGTAAAGTTTTTTTTTTTTTAGTTTTGAACCATTTGTTTAAAAAAATAAACATTTCTTTATTTAACACRTGCAATAATGTAAAATCTGTCTTTTTTTTTCTCGCCAAATTGCTTCCTGGAATGAAAAAATACATAGAAATTGTGGTAAATTGTAGAAGTTTGCAAGCAATAATCAACTGAGTAACCATTAAACAGTCTAATACTGAGACATAAAATGTGTTTTTAAAACTTCAAAGAAAATAAATCAATTAAATGTACAACATATTCCACAGGAATTGGGCATTATTAGAATTCAAGATAAATATTTTTTACATTGTTTATAAGAATCTCCACTTCTCCTTGTTTGAGATGAATTCAGTTATTTGTGCACCATCACAAATAAATCTAAACAGATTTATTTCTCTCKTTCCCTCCACAGTTTACATCGGTCGTATTTGATTTTACAGCAGTGACTCGTGCAGTTCACGCTGAGCTGTGGCCAGACGTGCTGGTGCTCCCGAGTGGTTTAAATGTCTGCTGCCGCTCTGTGTGGGGGACAGATGTTTCTTATCGTGGAATCAAAGCCATGTCACCTGCAAAATAAATAACAAATCAGAAACGTTTCATTTCAGCTCATCTACCACATCCTGCCCTGTCTCGTTCTGTCAGCAGTTCTGCACGGTGTCTCTCAGGCGAACTCGCCGTGGGATGCGGTTTTACCTGATCTCTGGGTTCCTGCGACGCAGGACCTCTGACAGCAGCTGAGAGGTTTGCTGGAAGCAGCGATTCAGCTCATCCAGCTTCTGCTCCATGGAGTGGATTCGCTGCTCCAGCTCTCTGTACGAGTTGTTCCAGTTGGCGCTGAGGTCGCACATGATCATTTGCATCTGATAAAACCCAATGATAACATTAAAACTTTTTTTCCCCTCCATTATAGGACTTCCTGTGACATGCATAGTCAAACAATAAGTCAAAGGAAACATCTGGCACAATATGTTTAACCATTTTGTCCAGTGGTGGGCAGCACTAATCTAAAAATTAGTTCCACWAGCCCTAAAGCACTGAAAGTTTTAGCAAAAGCTAATTCTAAAGCACTAAAATAACCCAGTCAACCCATTACCATTCTTCAACAGACAACATGAGTCACATGTTGCTCTCTTAAGACTTCTCATTGACATTCCTCAGCCTTGTTTCATTTCATATATTGTCACCTGGTGAATAAATGTCACAAATGAACAAAATGTGTGACAGCTTTCACCATCAAGTGTTAACATTAACATTGAATAATAACATTTATAGACCTCAGTTAGAGCTTCTAAATTTAACAAGTGCTAATCCACTAATACATTTTTAAATAGGCAAAAGCCCTAAAGCACTAATCAGGAAATTAGCTTCCCTATTAGTGCTTTAGGGAAACTGCCCACCACTGATTTTGTCACATAACTGGAATATTTTCTTTTGAAGTAAAAGTGTCAAAGTGACATCAAGCGGGATCTCTTTAAGAAAAGGAACTCCCTTGTCTTTGTTTATTGAAACAACATTATTTGAACTCTCTAAAAGTGACTCAAAATAATCTAAAGAAATATCTGATTCTTGTCTCCAATCTGTGTTGTTGGTCAAATGCTTTGTTTACATTCAGACATTCCCCTTTGACATAACTTCCCATTACTTCACGTGCAAATACCTCAACGACTGTTCATCTCAGCGAATTGAAATTTCATTTTGCAACATGTTATCAATGTTATCTTTCCCAAAAACGCATTCATATTTATTACAAATATKTCAGRCGACAGGTACTTTAAACTAAGGGATTGCTCATCKGTAAAGAAACGTTCTGTGAAAATATGAACAATTTAAATCTCACTTGTTTAGGATCTTTTTCATAAGGAACCAGTTTCTGATTGGACTGATGAGCTAACTGCTAGTTTGAGCACGGCTGAGACTGAAGTGAAACAACTAAGATCTCAAGTATCACAATTTATGCAAAATAAAAAAAATAAAAAAAACTAAGAAAACTTTACTGCATATTACACATTTATTTCAGGAGTAAAATGATATTTTTTTGCCAAAAATTCTCCAGGCTGTACAGATTACCGCCTCTGCCGTTAATCATTTTTCTAAAAAAAAATAAAAAGTAAAAATAAATAAAAAACATAGAATTGTATGTAGATAGTTGTAATATCAAGCTGCCAACAATGTAACCGTTTATTAAACAGTGCTCACATGAATTACTGAGATTTCTGTGCTCAAAGAGCTATCTACAACAGGTAAGATATTATTTTTTTCATAGTATTTCCACAGAACTCCATGGGTGTTAGAATTAACACTTAAACTGCACAGTGCCTCTCATTTGCAGAGGTTTATAAGTACATTTACTTCGTTACAGTACTTTAGTAGTTTTGAGGATTCGTAATTTTACCAAAGATTTTTTTAAACAGCTACTTTTACTTTTATTTCATTACATTTTAAAGCTAAAATGACACTTTTACTTCTTTACTTTAAAATGTAACACCTAGTTACTCGTTACAAAATTAAATTTGTTTGAGCTCATCATGAAAGATGTTTCTGCACTCTAAAAAATGAAGTGTTGAATTTACTCAACAAAGTGATATCAACTGGCTCCACTGAGCCTATGTGARTAAACTGAGCAAAGAATATACATATATTGTTCATTTTACTCAACCTGACATAGTGGAACCAGTTTGGTTCAGTAAATTTAACAGTTTATTTCTCAGAGAGTGTGTAAAAGTACTTTTACTTTTACTTTATCATTTTTGGGGGGAAGAGTTTAACTTTTACCTGAGTAGTTTTCTTATCAGTGAAATTTATTTTTACCAAAGTCATTTTCTGTTCATGTAATTTTACTTTTACTTAGTTATTTTTTTCAAGTACTTTATAAACCTCTGCTCGTTTGTGAGATTTTATAGCCTTCAAAGCATCTTAATGCATAGAAACAAAAGAAAAACATATTTTTTGGTGTTTTTCTTTTTACTGTGAAACATTTGCAAAATATTCCAGTGGCTGTCTGTAATTTACCTTTGGGAGGTCCACCATCTCACTGACGTAATCTCTCAGTTTTCTTTGTTTGAGGCGTAAATGTCTAAATCTGAGGTTTTAGAGAGAGAGAAAACAGGTCGTTAGGTCTCCGTTATGTGGAAGTATTTCAAACATGAGTGCATTTTATGATCTCATTTGAAGGATTGCAACTGAAACCTAAATGGAAATGAATCAAATCATCAAATACTTTCTCCTGTATTAAAAGTAATGATCATATRAAGCCAATGTGTTGGGGTTTAGAAAGGCAAGAGTAGGAGTTCTGAGGTGCCCATCTGCAGACGGAGCAACCTATTTTTGGACAAGCAGTCCTGGAACAATACAGTCTGATGTGGGGGGAAAATATGCTGACAAATATTCCACTAATCATGGAGGTGTCATGCTGAGGTTGTTAAACTACTATATATACAGCGGGTAAAATAAGTATTGAACACGTCACCATTTTTCTCAGTAAATATATTACTAGAGGCGCTAAC
>NW_013952550.1:1138595-1142845 GCF_001266775.1 Austrofundulus limnaeus
GCCGGGGGGTTGTTCTGAAATCCAGAGGTGGAAAAGAGATAAATTTAGCATCACAGAGGGATGAAACCAGAGGGGGAACCCCAGTACCCAGAATTAGCCTCTGAGAACATAAAAGYGATGAGGTGATGGAGTCTCTTTATATTGTACTGTTAAGGTGTGCTGGTTCCTCCTGCTCATTCTTTCCACACAGTTAATTTGTAATGATTCAGTCCACACACAGGCAGACATTCGGTTTCCCCTATGGAGCCAAATTGGGGCCATAAACCATAACAACAACAACAACAGCAACAGCAACAACAACAACAACAACAACAACAACAGCAACAACAAATAAAAATTTGAAACTGAAAAACTAATTTGAAACTGAGAAAAAAAAGTTTTAAACTTCTTGTCAGATTGTATTTCCTTTTTTCAGTTTGAGATTTTTATTTTGGTTTCAAGCTTCAGGCCCAGTTTCGGCGTGGGGGCGGGGCCTCTGATGACAGTGAGTGTGGAATCTTGACTGACAGCTAAACACAGGCTAGACCAGAGGGGCCCAAAATTGTGCCTAAGGGCCAAATTTGGCCCACCAAGCCATTTGATTTGGCCCACCAACAGGTGCCAAAGTTACAAGGTTTTAACCTGTCATCCTATTAGAAACACAGGATTTCCACTGGTCAAATGACTATGTAAAGGGCTGAAGGTAGTTTTCATTCATGGTGCTGACTTTATCTTTGATACATTAAGATTAAATATAAAACAGAAAGTAACAACAAGATATATTTAGCTTAGATTTAACCCCACATGTAGATTTGACCACTCTRTTAGGCCACAAAAACTCATATTTTATCAGTTTAGGAAATGTCCCATGAGCCTTTGCTGCTTGAGTGTATGGCAGACTTTCTCCAAGTGTGCAGACTAAAACAAAAGCAGGCCACCACACTGGCTGATAGCTTAATCATTAAAAATAAAGGATTTTACTTAAAACGTATTTGTATTTCATGTATTATATTTCTGCATTTGGCCCGCAGCCCCCGATAGATTTTCATTTTGGTCCTCTCGGGGAAAATGTTTGGGCAGCCCTGGTCTAGACAAAACATTTCCCAGCTGTTGCATTCATGAACCACGGGAGCTGGAAATGTCTTTGAAACATCAATATTCTGTTTATGTGATCGTCAATGAGATTTGTGTCGTGTTAAGCAACTTTATATCAGTGAAACGTTATTTTTCAAAAGCATAACATATGTAAAAAAACACTTCAGTTTCAAAATTTTTCTTTCAGTTTCAAATAAAATTTTATGAAAAAAACTTTATGGCTCCATTTTAGCTCCRTAATCCTCTTACATAGACCACTTTGCTAAACTTCTGCTTACTCTTAAAAATCGGGGTCTCGGTAAGAAGAAGTTTCAACCTCATGCAGGTAAAATATTTTCATCAGAATCTAAAGTAAATCACTCGCACACTCACAACTCAACCCCTGTAAACAAATGTAATCAAAACGTCAAGCGTTTCTTGAAGGAATACATATCACCCACCAACATTCATGCCAGAGGTTTAGACTAAGATTATCTTAAATTRTAGCTGTTTTGGTCAAACCTTGAACACAACTTTACATGTGAATTCATGCAGTATTTAGAGATGTCACTTCCACTTACTACCACACCAAATTTTAGCCTAATATYTGTAAAATTGTCAGAGTTCTCTCCAATTTACATTTTWTTCATGTAGATTAGCTGTGGAGGCCRTCTTGAGCTGAGACGACTCCACAAGTTAATCAGTTCTRGATGTACATCCGATGATTGTTTTCTTATAGTTTTATTMAAATCCATTTAGTGGTTCATGAGATATTTTGCTAACAGACAAGCAGAGTTGAYATRAACAGTTAATGCTGCAGTTTTAAGCTAATGTCTTACACTATGAGTAGCACTCAGAGAATGTGTTGTGAATGACTCAGCTACAAAGTCACCAAATTTAAGTGCAATATTTGTAAAACTGATCGAATTCTTTGGTGCTTTCTAAAGGTGAGCTGGCTGTGGCACTCATTTCGAAACAAATTTGCTCCAAATGTTAATCAGTTGTAGATCCACTGGCAGAGATTAGTTGTTGAAGGTTTCATTAAAATCTGCTCAGTGGKTCATGAGCTATTTTGGTAACAGACAGATGCTCAGACCTGCGAAACATGCAGGCAGCAGGTGATTATGAGTAACCTAAATGATCTGTTATGATCGGGGACTCTGTGGTTAGGCATGTTGACATGAAAGATAATGATTGGTAAAACAGACACGGGACAAAGCGGCGCCCTCCTGCATCTCTTTGCCCAGGTGCAAACAGGCCTCTCATCCCGCCTGAGGGAGGAACTCACACTCTGATGGCTTCCAGAAGGCATCGCTGGTGCCTCCGGTGCTCGCCGTGGTTGCCTTTCCTCAGGTTCGCACGATGCAGGAGCCAGCACTCTCGCAGAACGTTAGCAGCAGCGTGGCGGATCTGAAAAAAGGCGACGCAAACTTTAAAAATCACAGATTGTTTTGACAAACTCCCTGCACAGATTCTTTACCCCTTTTTTTGGAAGTGAAAATGTGAATCATTACATCAAAGTACTTTTACTTCAGGATGCAGACTTGAAATAGTAAAGAACTGTTAGATCATTTTTTTTCCACACACACACACACACTCAAAAATAAAAATTAAACACGAGCCTGAACAGCCCACACTCTTTCAGCACTTTTCACTTTGATTCTATTTGTGTCTGTYTGTTTTCCGGCACAAATCACTGCAACTGCCCCGCTATGATGTCACTGTGGCCCTGCTGTGGCGACTGTTAATAGAGGCCGTCACTGTTTGCATCCAGATGTCTTCCCTTGTTCCCTGTTAAGCGTAAATCAGGACTGCAGCAGATGTAGATTTAAAAGGATGCGCGTGCGTGCACGAGCCAAAACAACGACACGCACAGGCCCAAAGATGCACCTAGAGGCAGGATGCAGCCACCAGAGGAGAGGAAATGGTTGTATCCTCCAAACCAGCTACTGCTGTCAGGGTTTGCTGCAAGTGTCTGGAGAGGAACTGAGGCATTTCGAAGAAAACACAAACTGAAACGAACTTTGTGCAAGTCTCGTTTAGGAGTGTTTTTGAGACACAACGTGTCATTTTCATCGTTGTCTTGTGAAAAAGTGAAACGCTAGAATCTGTCTCAGAAAGAGGAAAAAAACCTTCTGCAAGGTGTTTTATGCCCAAACACGAAGCTCATGCAGTTTCCTGCCCATCTTGCCCCGACCTGAACTGACTGAAGCTTCTTTCCTGACAGAAATGTGATTGTTTCCTCTGTTTGGTGCCTTTGAATGACCTCATCTCACTCCTCTTCCCCCACACTATCCTGTCATCGTGCTTTTTTTAAAATCACTGAACACGCACAAAAAGGTTATAAAAACAAAAACAAAGCAAAACAGTCAGTGCGACATCGCAATATCACTTCGATGTGCTTATTTTGATATTAACATGCAAATCCTGCAAAAAGTACAGCAGTGTAATCTTTTGAGCTTTTTAAATGCAAAATTTTTTAAATAATATTATTAATATCATGCTTTTTCTTGCTTTTATTGTGACGCTCTGATTTTTTTTAATCCAAGAAAGGTGCTATATAAATAAACTTTACTTACTTGGGCGGTATTTGTAAAAGTATCTAAATGTTATTAAATGTTCACATTTTGAAAAATTGTTTTACATCAGGTGTGTTGAACTCCTTTTCAACAAGGGCCACATGAGCATTACAGCGGTAATTGTAATAAATTTTTATGATTCGTGTTTAACTTCAACTAAACACGAAACGTCACGTTCCTCGTCTCACCGCTACAGATGAGCAACTAACAAACAATAACTGAGCTCTACGTGGTATTTCATGCATAGAAACAATGTTTATCAAACGTCCTCTTATAAACGCCAGGAGATCGAAAATGCAGTGAAATGGAAATTTTACATGTCAAATTTTGCTGGTTGCTAGTTATTCTTAAACCCTGTGTCTCTCCACCTAGTGGTGGGATGCTGTTGGTTCGCGGAGAAAATAACTGACATGCATCATGGGAGATGTAGTTTATGGTCAGTGCTGGTTTTAAAGCAGCATAAGCTTATTTAAGACGTTAATGCATCTTTGAATTTCTCGCGGGCCACATAAAATACTGTGGCAGGCCATATTTGGCCCACGGGCCTTGAGTTTGACACATTTTTTAGATTATCTAATATAACTCAAATGCACAGAGGGTTCTCTAGCTATTCAACAC
>NW_013952550.1:1143615-1159022 GCF_001266775.1 Austrofundulus limnaeus
ACACACACACACACACACACACACACACACACACACACACACACACACACACACACACACACACACAGTTAGCATGGCGTCTGCAGACTATTTCCGCAGATTCTAATGAAAACTTACAATTCATCCAGGAAACGAACCCAAAACTAATCAACTTTAGATCAGACCCATTTAAATCTCAGTTCCTTGTTACACTCAKTGGAAAGGATGTGTGCAGAAAAGTCAACGGGCCTTTATGGTTAAATTACTTCTATTAATACACCAGGCTATGTTTAATAGTTCAACAGAAAATGCAACTTTTGACAGCAGGACAGAAAAAAATAACTGTAGATCTTTCAAAGTCTTGTCCAGATAATAACACAAACAGATGTATTAGAAGACACATGAACACAACACAGTGATGACTTCATGTCCACTTTGGTTAATGAAAAGAGTTTACCTGTTTCTCCTCTTTTTTGGCTTGCAGCAGAAAAGAAGGGAGGAAGGAGAGAAAAGGCAAAGAGTAAAAAAGCTTTAGAAGGAGATGTTTTTATTCTTTAACCAACAATCATCTGCAAAACTGAGGCGGTACCAAGTCTTTGCTCAGATTCATCCACACGATGGGTTTCAGTGGTAGCACAGGTGTAAGCATCAGCCTCAGCTCCCAGAACCTCCCTGATAGATGTAGGAATAACCTTTTTTTTTTCCCCCTCTTTTTTTTTCTTTCCAAACTATGGGCACAGGTTGGCACGCCCTGGTGCAGCAGTGCCAAGGGCAATAAACCTTCCTAAAAATACGGTGGAAAGTTTTCCCTTATAAGGGGGAACTTATAAAAACACGGCAGATGGAGAAATGTGGAGGAAAAGATCAAGAAGAGTGTTTTCCACTCTGTCACAGAGGTGTGTGTGTGTGTGTGAATCTGACTTGTTCACACACCCCGAATCGATGAAGTGATCCTTATCTGCTTGATGTTGATTTTAATGTGGCAACAAAGAGTTTCACTGTTAAAAAAACAGCGAAACTTGAGTATCAGTGTAACAGATACTCATTCTTTTAAATTTTAACCTATTCCCAYACACCTACAAACCCTACCAATTTATGGCTTTACAGTAAAATMTGTATGAAATGAAGCAAATAAAAATTATTAATTAATTAATCAATTAATTTAATCTGATCATTAAATAAGAATCTAACAGAAAAGAGTTAATAGATGCTGATGTGGAACACAAAAGGACTGAAACAAACCAGAAGAGACAACCAAGAAGAGAAATAGACAGGAAAAAAAGAGATAGATAAGAGTAAAACAAGCAGTAGAAACTATTTTATATACTTTTTACTTTCTGGTATTTAAATTAAAAAATAGAATTTAGTTCTTGTATAAAAGCTTCATTATTTTATTTTATTTACCATTATTTAACCAGGCAAGTCCCATTGAGATCGCAGGTCTCTTTTTCAAGGGAGGCCTGGGCCTGAAGGCAATCTATTGTACATGTTTTTTTTTGTTTTTTACCACATTCAAATTTGATCTGAATAGAACAAAAACAGTTTCTAAAATGGAAACAGTCATGTTTGCATACTGTATGTGCAAATCACTTTATTCTTTAGGAGCTTTGTCCAAGTGTCATCTCAGACTTTGCATGTGGTTCAGTCGTACAGGTGCCCTTAGATGGCAGGAACAAACTAAACATTTGTGTTGTTAGGACAGGAAGGTTAAAGTTACTGAGTGAAGCACAATTTCTTTATTACAGTACCTGGAGAGCACCTTTCAGATATRCAAATATATTAGAAATCACAAATCTCTGCTTATTTTTTCATCCTAAAAAGACTGAACGTGGAATGGATTCTTTTCAGTTGTCATTGTGTGTAGTTTTGATTAATGCTCTAAATTAGCAGAAAAYATTAATTACAAAGCTTGTTTCACTGACTGGTTATTTGCTGGACTGTCAGCATGTGGTTCAGGCTCTGAAAATGTCTGTTAACGTTCCCTCTTTTCCCCCGTCTATCCGTTTTGCTGACACCTGACCTTTGAATCTGAGCAATCCTCGTAAAGGTGTGTCATATTTTAATATGCTGATAATTATTTCCAAAATTGACCATGTAATGAAGCAGACTAACGCGTAGAGAGTGACTGTTTGGACAGAGGTCTTCAGAAAAATTGGCTTAAAAGTTTGATCAAAACATTTAATTATAGTACAATGAATTCAAAGTTTATGGTAATTCATTACAGTATTATTGGAAATAAATAACATATAAACGAATATCATGYTGTGCCTAAGTGCTAAAGCTAGTTTCTGCCATAGGTGGGTATTAATTACCGGTAGTTAAATTAACTGAAGTAACTTTTTGGGAAAATAAATACATTTAGGAGTGATTTTACAACACTTTACATATATTTACTTGAGTAATATTATTGCGAAGTATTGCTACTCTTACTTGAATCAAATTTCTGAATACTCTACGCATCATTAAGTAACTTCACTGAATGAAGAACAATTTTTTTTAACTAGATGAGACACAGTTTATGGTGAAGTGAGACCTCTTGTTTGTACACAAGCTTTATTGTTCTAATACTAGTTTTTWTCTGCTAAGCCTGCTAGGACATTTGGAAGTCAACTGAATATATGGTAAAGCYATAGTCACTGTAAATACTTCTGAAATTTATTATTTATTTGTATTAATTTTCTTAACTTTAGTCTTTAAAAATGCCAGRATTTGCACATAACTTCCTATATTTTTCAATCTGATGACAGAATTTTGAAACATTAAATCAAATGTTATTATTAGTTACTCAGAACTCAAGTAGCATTTTTACGAAATTTCCTGGATTGCTAATTTTGTCGAAGTAGTGCTACCATTACTCGAGTACAACTTTTGGGGTACTTCACCCACTTCTGGGTTGCTGCTACTCGTGCTTTCAGATAACCAGGTAATGCAAAATAAACAGTGATGCAAAGTTTTGACAAATAGTGGCAAAAGTAGTGGCTCAGACCAGCCATTAGCTCATCTGTGATTCAAATGACACTAATTCTACAAACGGAAATCGTTAAAAATTCTATCTAAAACAGRTAAGATATTTKTTGCTCATAACGTTTCCATAGATCTGAACTACTACATTAAGGACTGACCTCAAAATCCCCTCTGGAGTTAGAGGTCAGTAGAGCTGAAGCTATACAGGGGCAGAGGAGAGGATAAAAGAAAAAGAAAAAGTAAAAGTGGAGGTAAGGAAATGTTGGGYCTGTTCAGAGAGAACCCAGCACTGAAAGAACACTGTGTTTCTCTGTTATCAGGGTGTTTGGGGAGGCAGTTTTGTTCTTAATAAATGGAGAAGTGAAACAAAGATAAGGCTTCTCCGCTCCTCCAGCTTATCACACCAAGCATTACTTTCACTTGTTTCAAAACTGCGACWGCTTGGGTAATAATTTATTCAGCAGAAGCCTCTTCAGGAACACACAGCTTCGTGTGACACATCTGTATCTGTCGTATTACAGTAAAGCAAAACTTCCTACCATGACACCGGTGAAGAGACACACGGCTCTGCCACAGCTAGTGTTGGGTGCCACGTCCCCATAGCCCACCGTGAGGAAGGTGATGGCTGTGAGCCACAGGGCCGTGTCCATGTGGCCCGTCAGTGCTTGGCTTCGCCTGCAGGGGGGCGAGAACACGTGGAGGGTCAGGAAAACCTGTTGCAAACTGTACAGGTCTTACACCCTGCTCGTCGTGACCCACTGTCCTGCGTGTTTTAGTGGGGACAAGAAAACATGCAGGATAGTGGATCACGAGGAACAGGGTTGAAGAATGGGTTCCACAGCAGTTTTTGAGCCGTAAATTAAAAATTTAAGAATTGAATTCCCTTATCTGGAACACTTATATGATTCCTATTTTATTTTTTGTCTTCTTTGCTCTGCAGAGGTTACCACAGCAAGCCAACTCACATAAAATACTTGGCAACTGTTTTATGCCCTTTATGACGCAACCTGGGCTCAAACCTGCAACCTCAGGWTTACAGGACTGCAGCACTGACCACTATGTTTAGTAATACTTAAATAAATTCAGTAAACRCTATTCATTGTTGTCACATTGAGGTCACAGATCTCTTTCAAAAAGGAGGCCTTAATGAGAACTCCCACAAACACGAGGAGACACAGACTGTGTGCATGTGGTTCACAGACTGGTTAACTTCAGCCTCGCTCACATTAAATGTGAATAAAACAAAYGCATTGTACTTCACTAAAGAAAAAAACCACTTAACTCTGCTCCACCTATCTATAYTGATCAAAAACAAATCAAAGTAGTAGAGGAATTTAAATATCTAGGACTTGTTTTGGACTCAATTTTTACTTTTAAAAGTCATATTAAAAAACTTTTTAATATTTTAAAATATAATTTGTCAGTTTTTRGGCATATTCAAAATACACTAACTCATGGAGCGGCAAAAACCTTCCTGGAGGSAATGATAATTTCTCACATTAATTACTGCATTTCTTGTTGGTCACAAGCAAATGAATCAACAACAAAACCTCTAAGGTCTTTATATAACCAAGCAGTAAAAGTGTTAGATAAAAAGCCTTTGAAATACCATCATTGTCATGTACTACAAAAACATAAAATGTTAAACTTCAATAATTTAATTGTGTATTCCAATGTGCGGCTCATTTTTAAAATTGTAAATAACACTGCTCCTCCACCACTAAAACATTTTGTCCAACTCCGCTCTGAACTTACAACTAGGAACAGCAGGTCAGTGAATAGTAAGGATTGTAGAAAACCTAAATGTAGCTCAGTATTTGCACAGACAGCCTTTTCATTTAAACACATCACAGAATGGAATAAGCTTCCAGTAAATCTTAAACTTTCTACTGACCTGAAGGATTTTACTTATAACATTAAGAAAGTGCTCTTTGAAAACCAGCAATGTCTGCACTGAAATGTCTTAATTGTAATCCTTGTATTAGTGATTAATGAACAGACGTTTAGCATGTAGAGCTGTTTTTGCTGAKGTATTTTATGATTGTGTATAGAGATTGTAATTAGAATTGATTGCTATTGTCTTTATGACTTTATGCAGTAATTGTGTCTACAAATTTTATGGATTATTGTTCTACGCCTTGATTTTAGATTGTATTTTGTTGTTCAGGGACTACAGATGGAAATCAGCGTAAGCTAAATCTGGTGCAAAGCATCTGTTAATGTTTTATTTGCACATTGTCTCTGTTTTAAATAAAGGAATTCTAAAAAAAAAAAGAAAAAAAAAACATGCAAACTCTGCACAGAAAGGCCCCAGGTCCAAACCAGGAAATGAAACCAGAGCCCTCTTGCTGTGATGTCAGATTGCTAACCACTAATCCACTGTGCAGCCCAAACGTATTGTTTTGCAGAAGGTGTTCAAAGACATTCATGTAAGTTACAATAAGTAACTTCTATCAGCTTTATTAAGACAGAGCAATRAATTATTGGTTTGATTGCAAATCATTGTGTCTTTTTCATTATTGCAAGCATCTCATTAATCTTGATGTGGTTTCCCCTGTCTTGCAAAATCCTCAGAGCCACACAATTAAAACCTAGAAAGAGTATTTTGAAAGTATGACATTGTATCCAAAGGAAACTTGGACTGAATAACTATTTGACAGTTGGACATGTGCAGTAACACCCATGACTCTGAAAGAAAGAAGTTGGTACAGATGCATGGATTCTGTTTGAGTTGTGCAGAGATTAAAAAATAAACTATTTGAATGCAGAGCTACATTAAAAATGTTCTAACGCTACAGAAACTTTTTTTTGTCAACATTTCTTCCTACAGCTCAGAGGAAGTCATGACTGCGTTTATGTCGACATCACTTTAAGTCTTACGTGTCTAATAAAAGGTGCGGTTGACAAATCAGACTCTGTTATCAGATCTGAAAGGGTTAGCCAGGAAACAGATTCATGTAAACATGTGAAACAAGAAGGTTTGGTGTTCACTCAGAGGAACCAAATGAATAAGTTATGCAGATYGATAAGCTTTAAGGGATTGCTGCAGACTGTTGTGTTTGGTAATAAAATATTAAGAAGAACAAAGTGTGAAACAGTTATGTTGTGGTTTTACTTGTACATCTTGTGCTCTTTCATTAATTGTGAAAAATTAAATTGCATAAAACTATGTTGGGCAAAACCTTTAAACTTTAAATGTGCAAATTAGATTAGATCCGATAGAAATTTATTGATCTCTTGGGAGGATTGCTTCGGGGAAAGACCTCAAATAAACATTTCAATTAAATGGTAGCATAATGCTAACACTGAAACACAGTTAGAGCAACTGGAATTCAGCATGAAGTAAAATCCTGTTGAGGCTTGAGAAAACACTTTAATTTACTTGGCCTCGGGAATGTTACACATTTACGCAATTAATAAGTGATTTTGTGAATTGTTGATTTTAATAGGAAACCAAAAACATGAAAGTTTAAATCCTAATAAATCTGGTAATGTTGAGCTACTACGTAACATGTGATTTAACATAAAACCCACAGCAAACAATAAAAAGAACTACTCAAAGAGTTATTGTATAGAGATGGGATAAATGGCTCTTTGAAAGGATCCGGATCTTCATCCATTTGTTTCATAGAGCCATTAAAAAGAGCTTGTCACTTTATGTAATAATATGTGATAGTATGTGATAATGTAATAAAATTAGGCTTCAAAATGTAATAAAAGCGCACTAAAACCACATTATGTAATAACTGATGCAAAATGTAATAAAAGTCTTCAATGCATTTTGAAGTACTCACAACTGCATTATGTAATAATATTACTACATTTTGCGGTGATTGTTACAAAATTTTGAAATGATAATGTAATAATGTAATMAACGATCACAAGCCAGTGTTTTTGTTCATCCTAATCAATACACTTGTAGTAATGATCATGTTGCAAAAACAGCACATTTAAATCTTTGAAACTTTGGTCAATAAATGCCAAACTTTTTATTATTTAGTCACCTATTCACAGCCAGATTCCTTTGTATTAACCRACACAATGCCACAGGAGCGCTGTGAGCATGGCGCAGAAAAACAGCGCATCTGTCTCACCCGAGGCCGAACGTGCACAATGTGACGCATGAACACACACACAGTCTGAAAAATAAATAAATAAATAAATAAATAAATCAACAAACATTAATTTAGTGGCTGCAATTTGCAACCATTAATGCCTCCTTATTCCTTTGCAGAAGGAGTAAGAGAGGAAAGAGAAAGGCACAACGCTCCACTGCTACGGCGTTTAAAAAAAAAAATTAAAAGGGCAGAAAAATTGATTTGATTTATGCAGAATGTAAGAAACTGTGTCAAAGAAACAAAAATGCAGCAAAACAAAGACTAGGACGTGTGTGGGATCAGTGAAAGTCATTTTTARTTTGTTTCATGAAGATGAACAGAACGTGAAGCGACGCAGATTAACATGATTCATGCAGAAAGCCACAGCTTACTGTCTGTCTGTGGACACAATCTGCTCAAACTCAGAGGACTAACGAACTGATCCGTCAGCAGGTGGCTCACAAAACCTGTAGTACGTTTTAGWGTGCAGGTACGTCTCTCAAAGCGTGAGCTGCAGCCTCACCTACAATTTACGCTTTAATAAAGCTGACTGGAAATAGTATGTAAAGTTGAACAATTTCTATAACAGGGATCAGGACAGTAAAACTGGTAACTAAATGATGGAAAGTTTGGCATTTATTGACCAAAGTTTCAAAGATTTATATGTGTAGTATCTGCAACATGATCATTACTACACGTGTATTAATTAGAATGAACACTGCTTTATGATTGTTTATTACATAATGCACCACATTATAACATTATCATTTCTAAAAAGAGCAACAATCACATTTTGTAACAATCGCCACAAAATGTAATCATGTTATTACATAATGCAACATTACAGGGGGTGGTGGCAGCTCAGTGGTCAATACCAGGCCTCAGGTTCTAAGCCAGGTTGTGTGAGAAAGGCCATCAAGTGTAAAACAGTTCCCACATCTTTCATGTGACATCTCCCTCTGTGGCAAATCATGAACAACATTAACAGCATTCATGTATAACATATGAAACTTTTTGTACTTCAGCCTGGAACTATTTTCTGTGAGTGTTTAGGCAGGTTTTAGTATAAAGCTAACCTAACTGTTTGTTAGCTTTGCGTAAGCTTTTTATTCTCTTGTGTAGTTTTTATTCTGTTCGCATAAAACTGTTATTAAACAACTCTGCAAAATTTCACAATATTTCATAAGAAAATAAAAATCATATTGGTCCGATCAGTTTATACCTCTCACACAGCGTCAGCATCCAGGACACAGTAAGCCAGAAGAGGAGGATGAAGACCAGGAGCGTGCGTGCCGGGTGTTTGTTCATCAGCACCTTCAGAACGAAGCGAAAGGTGAAGTTGATGTTGTTAAGCGAGCCGATGCTCCTGTAGGAGGCGCTCAGCAGCACTTTGCTGTGCAGCAAAACGGCTCTGTGGACCAAGTACAGGCGGAGGAACATCAGCACTGACAACAGCATGTCCATGTCCAACAGGGCCTTGGTGTCGTGATGACTCGAAACACAGACGGGAGCAGCGGAGGACGAGTTGACATGAAGGCCTACGTCCCAGTATGACCCCACTGGGTGTATGATGCAGACTGACAGCTCCAGAATGATCACCAGAATCCTGTGGCTTGTCATAGCAATGCGCCAGTCCACCTGGTTGTGATCAATGATGAACAACTAAAATGTAGAGGAAGACAGTAAAAGAGAGAGAGAGAGAAAGAAAAAYGATAAAGACGTTTTTAGAGATGAAACCAGTGAAAACAGGGGCGAACTTAGAGGGGGCCACCCCAGTCACCCCAAATTTAGATAAAAAGTACTGATGGGAATTACAATTCTTTGCTAGGATCAAGATAATTTTGTTTTAATTCATCAAAAAACACTGTAGTTTCTTTCTGATTTTAAATAGTACTGAGGAAAACGTTGTTTGAGATTCGGTTTATTCCGGTCAGATGAACCAACAGATAAATAAGAAGCAAGTATTCAGTATTCAAATATTTTAATGTATGCTGATGATACTGTTCTTTTTTTGTCTGATTTCAATATTGAATCTATTAATAGTCAGTTACAAGCAGATCTTCAGACATTTCATGGTTGGCTTCAAGATAATCTTTTGTCAATTAATGTTAAAAAAAACTGTGTTCATCTATTTTTCCTCTCCCAGGAGACATTTCAATATAACAAATCAACTCACTTTTTTAAACAAACCCCTTGAAATTGTCACTACCTACAAATATCTTGGAATTACTTTGGATTCTCATTTGACTTATCGTGATCATGTACAAGTCTTAACCACTAAGTTGAAACAGAAATTATGTTTATTCAAAATTTAGATCCAATCTGACATCTTCTGTTTCAAATATCTATCTTCATGCCATTATACTCTCAACCATGTCGTACTGTTTACCTGTTTGGTCTCTTACAACAAATGAAATCTTAGAACCCAWAGTTAGGCTCTACAACAGGGCCTACAAAATTCATAAAAAAMWYYYYSKKKKKRSWCATCACTGTACAGTTCTTTCATTGTCTGATGCCTTGACTTTTCAGAATTATGTTTTGTATAGTGGTATTAATTTATATTTTCAGATCTCCCAAGGTGCCAATTATGGAACTCTCTGTGCATTGTTGCCCAAATCAAACTCTGGAAGTGGTCATTCAACTAGATCTGTTACAAAAGGACAACTGATATTACCAACTTTTAAAAACTGTTACGGCCAGAGGTCTTTCTTCTATGTTTATACTAAAGCRTGGAATGACATTCCTCAGATTATAAAGTCCATTTCAAAACTACAGCTCTTTAAGAAGAATCTTGTCTGCCATCTGCTGGACACTTTTTGTTGTGCTCATATTTAGACGTCCGATTTTGCAAATGCTGCCTTTTTGAAATTTGGTATGCTTGTTTGTCTTTGTGTCTATGGTGTATAATGATGTGATTGTGATGCTGTAATTCTGAGTGTTTAATGTGCTGCAGAACAGGAACCTGCTGTAAAACAGCAATTATGCTGAGTCAGGCTTGATTTTTAATAATCTTTTCCTGTTAAATAAATAAATCAAATCAAATAAAACCCCGCATATGGATAAATCCAGGAGACTTTGCTCCTGACATGACATAAAACTTTTCTTGACAAATATTCTGCAGATGTCCCAAACAATCAAAAGGATAATTCATCAGAGAAAATAAATTTTCACCAGTTTTATGCTGTCTGGAGTTTGAACTTCCTGTAGAATTTCAGTCCATCTTTGATGGTTTTCTCAGACAGAAGCTTGCTGCSCTTCTTGTTACTAGACCGTGGTTCAAAAGTCTTAGCCCCTCACCCCACATACTGAAGATGTTGAGCTGTGGCAACACAAATCTTTAGTGCACCCCTCAGTTAGAGCTAACCCTGGTGTTTCCTCTTGGATGTACCGAAACCTTCCTCACTATCACAGCAAAAAYTGAAGCAGCACTGTTTGCAAAACACAAAAACTGTTTTTCTGCCAACGCCTTTACGATGGATTTATACTTCATCAGACCTGACAAAATTCCTTCATGTCGTCGTGGTTGCATGATGTCTGAGGCAAACATACATATTAACCCCTTCAATGTTTAACTGCTTCTTGACCCTCATACCTGCAAAATGGGGGAAAATCTGTGTAATTTATGGACAATCTATTTGACCYGACATGTAAGGGCAAAGTGGCTGCAGTGCGCTGCACCGTTGTAGAGCAGCTGGCTGAGGCTGTTAGAAAATACAGTTATCTTTAGAGCTGTTCCAGCAAAATTTACAAAGATAGTCAAATCTGATAAAAACTTGTGGAAGTGGATGGTCAATATTTGGCCACAGAGRTACAGGAGCTCTCTGTGACCATGCTATCCAGAAGGGACTGCGCCTCAGACAAGCAGTATAGAGATACACTATATTGCCAAAAGTTATTGCTCACCCATTCCAAATGACTGTGCACCAGTGCACAAAGCAAGGTCTATAAAGACATGGATGGCAGAGTCTGGAGTGGATGAACTGGACTGGCTGCACAGAGTCCTGACCTCAACCTGATARAACACCTTTGGGATGAATTAGAGTGGAGACTGAGAGCCAGGCCTTCTGTCCAACATCAGTATGTGAACTCACAAATGTGCTTCTGGAAGTACGGTCAAAAATCCCCATGAACTCCTAAACCTTGTGGACGGCCTTCTCAGAAGAGTTGAAGCTGTTCTAGCTGCAAAAGGTCAACCGACGTCATCTTGAACCCTTTAGATTAGGAACGGGATGTCACTTAAGCTCATAAGGCAGTGAGCAAATACTTTTGGCAATATAGAGATACATTCCTGCACAGAAATGTTGGCTGTTTCACCGTGACAAATTCTCAAATAGGAACTTTTCCTTCTTTCAACTCCTCCTTCATCAGCTGAAAATGAACATCCACCTTGCCAACTATGCTACCCCTGTGTTGTTTCTGTTTGTGATGTGCTGCTGCAGTGGAAGGACTCACCATGAGGCCTCTCGATAGTTTCTCCTGGTGATAAAGAACATCTCACAGCCATGTCAGAAAGAACAGATATTTACATGTGATGGAATATAAATCCACCCTTAGTCATTGTTTCAAAATGCTTGGCAAAGGCCAGCAGGAAGTACCTGATACGAGTTTCACTCTCTGTGCTTGTTGGATAATTTCAATGTGATTATGGCCTGCAATTTATATTTTTACCTTTGTAGTTTCCCCTCTGAATTAACTCATTTGAATCTATGATCAAACTTTTTTTTCCAGAGTACTTGAGCTATTGTAACTTTTGTTGACAGGCAATGTATTGTTAAGGTTATGCATTTTTTTCAGTTTTTGACTTTAGCTGCTGTTTTACAAAGTAGCACAAGAATCTTGTTAGTGGAAAAATGAGGAGGCATCGTCGAATTAAAGCCAGTTTGCTGAGCAATGACTTTTTTCTTCTGAAGACACACGCTTGCACGTTTTTATAAAACCATAAAAAACAATGACGCGCTACCGTAATTTACGAAAATAAAGTCAGAAAACAGGCTTCAAAGCTTAGAAATTAGAGCTAACGTTAAAGATGTGCTTTCGACTCAAAGAGTTACGTTTGCAAACAATTGTCTCACTTTTTGTTTTGCTCAAATTCAATTTAGACCCTCCACAATGCTATGACAGAATAAAGACAGCATAACTGGCATGTTAGGATTGATTTCTTGGTTTCATTTGAAGTTTGTTTTAGGGGTTTTTCCTCATTTTTTGTGTGTTCGAAATATTTACTTTTTAAATTGTGATTTCTAATCTCTTGATTTCTTTCTCTGCTTAAATGGTTACACTACCTTTAACTTGACTTTTTTATGCTATTTAGCTTTTTCTCTTAAACAGACTCACTCTCACTGGTTTCACCGATGTTTTGTTTTTATTTATTTCTATATGCAATAGATTTATTATCACATTTTTGACTAATTTTTCCATATCAACTTAAAACCTAATAATTAAACTAAGGGAGGCATCATGGTTGGTTAGTGGCTTAGTGACTCCACCTTAAACCCGCCCCTCCTTATCTCCTCCACACACTTGGAGGAGACTCCTCTTTTATCAGATTCAGGAGATGAAACCAGTCAGTGGGACCACAAACCCAGCAGCCGGACAGATTTGTTAGAGACTCAGTCCTGAAGCAGTTTGAAACACTTGTTGTCCGTGCTGATGTTAACCACTCGCTGTGAGTGTTTGAGGGTAAATAAAAACAATGTTTACCCTGCCTAACGTCAGCCAAATCCCTTTGTGTCTATTGACCTCACACACTACGGCAAGGAGCCATGTGGACTGGAACAACATCACAGCTGGAGTATTGGGCTTGTATGTGTGGGCTGAGGTTTGCCTCCAGAGTCTTTTTACTCAAACAGCAAATACTGTAGATGCCAGGTAAACAAGGTTGAGGCTATCACCAGTGGACCAAGAGCTCCTTTTACAACAATCGCCATGAAGTATCTCAAACAAAAGCAAGCCTCTAACCGAGCTCATTTAGTACAAAAAAAGCCAAACAAAAAAGTAGTTTATTCAACAACAAGCAAACTCACCCTGATGTCCTTGTAATGGAATGCTACGATGAGGATCAGGAGACACACGGTGGACAGGCTTGTGGAACAGTTGATAATCAAGGAGACTTTTGAGCCCTAAAAACAACAAAAAATACAAATGAAAAGAAAACAAGCATCATTTAGATGATGATGATAGATGAAACACAAAATGAAAACTCTTTTACACCAGAAATGCGTTTCATTTCTACCCACAGGTTCTCTGGACAGCCTTCCGGATAGTTTTGTAAGCTCAATAAGTGGCAATGTCAAACTCTGTTCTGGAGAAGATCATCCACTCCCTGCCATGAAAGGTGGGCAATCATTCAGTTATCTTTGAGTGTATTGGTGTGTGTTTTTTTTTTGGTCTGTTGGCAAAGTGTTTTATGAAACAATGGACAAATTTTAATCAAACCTGCATAAAATTATCATTGGCTGTGCATCTACGACTGAGTTAGTCAATCCAATTCAAGATGGCTGCCACAGCTAATTAGCAAACACAGGCAACACAACAGCTTAACAGTTAGCATTGACGCCTCACAGCAGGAAGGTCCTGGGTTCAGTCCTGGGGTCTTTCTGTGCAAAGTTTGTATGTTCTTCTTGTGCTAAAGTGGGTTCTCTGGGTATTCCAGTTTCCCCCGCAGCACAAAAATATGTATGCCCCCCATTGCCTTCAACCAGCCTAGCCTGGTAAAAACCAGCCCCTTGTTCTACACTTTGCTTTGTACAGAGCGTCTGGACCCTCAGCTATTGAGAAATGATTTCTTGCTGGTGGTGTGGACTCTGCTGAAGTTTAAAACAGTTGGATCTGATCTTACCCAATCACTAGCATTTGGCTGTGATGTACAGTATGTAGTGCGTCAACTCAACTGTGAAGGAAGCTATATGCCAAGAAGCTAAACGGAAACTGCGTACGCTGTAAACATCCATCCCCTACTGGAAAAAGAGAAGTACCGAGCTGAAGGAGATGGCTGTAAATGAGTTCTGTAGGCTTTGCGAGACAAATTTAGTTTCATTTGGAAGCCTTGACAAACTGAATGACTTCAGTCACTTCTCCTGCTGCCTTTTCTACACTACAGGCAGACTAAAACAGCACAAAAAAGTAATGTCAACTCCTCCTTCTGCTCACTGATTGGCCCGGTTGAAATTCTACTGGAAAATCCATGTAAATGGTAGAAGACTCAGATGGTGCAGGGAGATTAGAATCAAGCGGAATTGTGTATGAAGGCAATGGATTGGCTACTTAAGAACCAGGCTGACCTTGCAAAAGAGACCTGCAATCTCAATGGGATTTGACTGGTTAAATATTGGTAAATAACACAAAAAATGACTATAAGTTAGCCGGTTCTAAAAATATTGAGCTAAAATTTGGTGTAGTAGTAGCTGAGATTGATCCTCGCATAATCTGAGGGCTAACTTGCACAACTTTGTTTAAACTTTAGTGTTTCACTTCCTCTTAATTTTATTACTGTAAAACAAATTTACTTGTAGAAAAATAAATAAATAAATATTTTTTAGAAACTGTTTTATCATGCCTTTATTGGTTACTTGTTCATAGACTTTATTCTTTCTTGTCCTTGTCTTAGTTTTTTGGTTTGTATTGACTTACTCTCAGTTTAGTTTACTTTTCTTGAACAAGTTTGTGTATCTAGGCATTTCTGAATATTTTGTTGAATTATGTTGTTATAATTCTTTGCCATATCCCTCACTTTCCCATGTTTMTATACTTCATTTTCCACCTGTTTTCCATTAGTAATCAGCACACCTGTTGTGACTCATTATTCACTCCTCCATGTATATATAAATATTCTCTGGGCTCTCTTTAGTCCACTATCAGATCTTCCTGATCCCTGCAGTTACGTTGAATTCTAGTACTCCTGTTTGTGCTTTCTCACAGTATGCTGCCAAGCATTCTTGCTGTTTTTTTTTTTGTCATTGCCTCCTGATCTCTTGTATACTATAACCTTCAAGTTGTCTTTAGAAATTATGTATTTTGACACTACAAGTTCTAATTTTGGGGAAATGTTATTTTAAGAATCTTAACTGGACTGATCTTCCCTCTATTATTATGTTGTATGGACAGTGAAGGCTGTTTTTTTTATTGAGATCAACTTTTAGTTGAAGTGGTTTATCCTTGTTTTTATATTCACCTTGAAGTAATATATATTTTTTTATTTAACATGACTTTTTATGACTTTTTATTTTTTCTTTCCTTTCCTTCTTTATTTTTTCTTTCCTTTCCTTCTGAAAGGGTTTTTCTTTATTACATTACATTAAAGTTCATTGTGTGTGTATCAAATAAAGTTTTGAGTACATTACAAATGTTGGTACAAAATGTGTTTTCTAC
>NW_013952550.1:1161848-1167996 GCF_001266775.1 Austrofundulus limnaeus
CTATCACGTTTTAACAAGATACTATCACGTTTTAACAAGATACTATCACGTTTTAACAAGATACTATTAGGTTTTAACAAGATACGTATGATGTTTTAACAAGATACGTATCACGATTTAACGTGATACGTATCACGTTTTAACAAGATACTATCACGTTTTAACAAGATACTATCACGTTTTAACAAGATACGTATCACGTTATAACGTAATAGCGCTCGGATTTTTTTTTCCCTGCGTGATAGCAATACGCTTCCGTAAATTTCTACTTAAGTGCAGTAACAAAGTATTTGTACTTAGTTACTTTACAACTCTGAATATTTGTTTTTCTTCTTCATATTGTAGAAAAGCCCACAGACTTTTGTGTTTCCACAGAGATTGACCAGAAATTTGAAGTAATTAGGGCTAATGAAAAAAAGGAATGAATGATCCTATAATGAACTCAAGAGAAAGTGTGTAAAAAAGCCACTCGGCTGCTGAAACGAGTGTTTGTAATTAAATTCTTTCCATCCCAGGGAACCCACGGCTGSAGGCACAGACGCACACCGAAGAGCCGAAACAGCACAGCGCCTCACGCCAGCAGGTTAAAAAAAGTACCTTCGCCCCATGATTCATGCATCCCAGAGCAAGTGATGCAGCTTGAGTGGAAGGTTTTTCACAGGAAGTGGTTTACACTTAAAAAGATAATTGCAAGCTTTTCAAACTTGGGGAAGCCTGAGCGTGTAGGTGGTATTGTGTGACGTCCATTGGCAAGGTAGATTGTTTTCCACAGTTTCTGCTGTAGCATCCATATTGTTTCTGAGTTTCATCCAGGACTCGTTAGGACCCCACAAAAAGCTCGATTTTTAAAAGACGGGCTCGTAACAGAGAKCTCAACGACAAGGATGTTGAGTTTAATAAAAACGTTTCAGTCGACATTTCCTGTTAGTAAGTCTGGTAAACCAACACTTGGATGGAGTCTAAGCCCCCTTTCACTGAGACGGGCCACCCAGAGCAGATCTGGTTTGCATGTAGGGATATAAACAAAATACATTTTTTTTATCCTTTTTCTTTTGTAGAATTAGAGTTGCAGTGGCACAAGAAAAGGAAATGAAGCTACACAAACTAAGCTAGTTTCCAACAAAAATCTGCTTAATGCCAACTCGAAAAACACAAACACTGCTTGAAGCTGTGGAAAGTTACAGTGAACATTTGACTCTGTAGAAGAACGACAGAAAAACAGGAAAACAGTTAAACGCAGCGCCAGCTCTGAAAATCTGTTTTTCTCAACACAAATCAGTATTAAAGCTCATTTGAATATTTATGCCCTCTTTTTTTTTTTTTTAAAGGCATCAGTCAAACCCCTCAGCTCTGATCTTGCTGTTTTATTTTGTCAGGTCAAAGCTGAACCCCTACAGAAATAAAACGACAGCACAACAAAGAACAATGGTTCATGATTTGCATATTTGCAAAACGGCTGTGTACTGTGTGAAGTTTGGTTTCAGTGTGTGGGCTGTGTTGCACAATAGCATCAAACCAAGGCAATTATTGACCCGTTTCCTTTAAAGAATAAAAAAATAAAATGTGCCATTGCTATTTAAAARCATTGAAAAACACGATTTAAAAAATTCAATAACTATATTATTATTATATTATTACACTTGTTTGTCTAATTATGTAACATTTCTACACAATTTGTTTCTATCAGGATAAAAAAACATTTAACATAGAGCATTTATTTCAAAAGAGATGCTTCTGCTTAAAATTTAAAATGTGAAACTCAAAAAGTTTAACTGACTCAATTCATATATGTATATAAATATAAAAGAGAAAAAAATGTCAAATTTAATGGCTCAATGGCACAAGGCTCCTGATCACATATTAAGGATGCTTCTACATCTCATAAAAAAAATATTGCATCATCATACGCAGATGATGCAATATTAGATGTTTTAAAGAACTGTTTAAAAGACCCCATGATAAATGCAGAATAATGACTTAAACTTTGACAATTATATCCAAAACGTATTGTTTTTTTTCTCTCTGAATTAGAACCTTTTGCTAACAGTAACATATCTTATAAATAATGTTTAAGTTTTTGAAGGCCTACAGTGCAGTACGCCAGGGAAGATTCTCTGTCATCCAGGTCATGATGAAACTGAAAAAAAAAAGGTTTAAAAAAAAACAGAACACTTGACTTCTGTTCTAAAGTTGAAGATGTTTCGCTTCCCATCCAGGAAGAAACTGTCCTGGATGGGAAGCGAAACATCTTCAACTTTTAAACAGAAGTCCAGTTGTTTTGTTTTAACCTTTTTTCTGTTACGTGCAATGCAACAATGATGTTGTTTAATGTATTTTTATGTATTTTACATGTGGCTAATTTAATAAAATGTAATAAACAAATAAATAAATAAATAAAACTATGTCTATGCAGACCATTAAAGCACATTCTATACAGTATGTGTACAGGGTATGATGGTACATCTTCATAGTTTTAAACCTGACCGCTACAGTTCTTGTATATTACATGGAATGGAAAAAAATAACTAATTAATTAAAACATTGTTTGCTTTTTTAAAAGTTTATTTTTATATTATATTAATGTTAAATCAGTTTAAAAACTGCATTAAAAACTACTGGTAAAAATTGGTGACCCGAATGTTCGAAGTGATTTTACACACRATGTTTGTGTCTTTTTTCCTATTCGTGAGGAACTCCTATATCATTTCAAAAGTTAGATAATTCTAATAATTGAATCATGCTTTGTTCCTTTTACTCTGTGACTAAAAGCTCACAGTTCTGGAATCAAAACTCGCAATCAGAATCACATGATGTCCTCTAAAATCTGGGCGTTGGGTCTCAGTGTGGGAAACGTTGTTTGAGATGTCAAGGTGTATTCCAGGAAATTCATGAACGAAAGATGACACAAGGTTGCATCCAGTCCACACACACTCTGAAGCGCACACTCCTGGCTAAAAGCACAGCCCAAGTCAAGGATGGAGAGACTTTTGAGGCTGGCCATGAAAACACCGTAATTACAAAGTAAATGATGTGGAAAGATAGCCTGGAGTGCTGTTAACAATCTTGCTGCGGGGGAAGAGGTGAAATGTGGAAAAAATGTTCCATAAATAGGCCTGTTTTCATGCATAATCATGTAAAGTTATGCATGAATGAAGCTTTGGAAGCTGTTGACGATGGTGACAGACTACAGCCCCCAAAACATTCATCAAAATACTTCAGAAGTTCTCTCTTTTTTTAAAGAACAATTTGCCTCAAATTAGCAAAATGTTGAGACAGTCAATGGCAAAAGTTCAGTTTCCCTCATGACTTATGGTCATCATGTAAAGTGTAGAAGGTAAATGCTCACAACAGTTGTATAAGCAATGTTTTGAACGCTAATGTGCTTTAACAGCACCGCAGAACACGTTTCCAGTGCATCAGCATTTCCGTGGCTACGAAGCTTTACTCCTTCTATTTTGGGGGGACCGATCAGACCGCACCTGTTCACTGTTCATGTTTGTAAACTGGAAAAGAAAAGTGCAGTTTCTGCCAGCACTGGTAATCCCACCCCGTATACATCAACAGTGTTTCCCTCAGTCTGTCACACGCGTGTGGCTGATGTTTTGCAGGAAACATGGGCCCCTCTCTTTCTTTTTTTTTTTTGAAGCTGTAATCAATCATCCAGCATTCGGCGTGAAGGAGTGCAGTCATGAGAACTTTTTTCCACATGTCGAGCTGGAGTGTGCTGTTAGACGTCGGGGATGGAGTTAATAATTGGCTGATCGTGTGGCCTGGCATTGTTATCCACTGAGATCTGCATGTTAATGTCATGAGTCTGGGCTGCCCAACTGTGGATCTGAAAACGGAGCTGATGATCAGAGGGGTTCACAGACCAGGTGCAGAGATGGAAGAGGTTTGTGTTCTCCTCTAATGAGGAAGGTTATGGCAAAAAACGGGTAGAAAAATGTATGAAATTTGAGTTGTGTCTGTTTTGCTGCTTAAATTTGTCAAAAATTAGCAAACAGCAGGGTGTATTGAATGATGTAGCAAATGTATTTGAGGCTAAAGTAAAACAGGTATGAAGAGCTAGACAGCAGCAAAGCAGGTGTTTCAGATACGGCTTCATTTAAAGCTAAGGAGTTCTGACTGTGGAAAGGTTTTAAACAGTTAATATCTTACCTGTTGTAGACAGCTTTTGAATGACTTCTGGAGAAAAAAGTTTCATTCTGACTTTATTAATGAGCTAACAGCTATCTGAGTGATGCTAAAAACAAAATGCTGCAGTCACTCAGCAACTCAAAAATGGTTCATGCAAACGTTTTTTTATACTGTCAGGCTCAAACTATGGTTATTCACGCAGACCTTTATGGGTTTTTGCATGTGCAAATAACAACAGCAGCTATTTTTTTTAGCACTGCGGCATTCTGGGGTTATTCCAGCAGTAATTTCACATATCCAGTGTATACAGTGAAATTTACAGCAGTGTAAAAGGTTTTAAAATGTTGTTCTCGTRAACGACTATGAATTTTTTAGGATGGCAGCAGGTCTTGGCCCTGCTCGGACTAGCCATCAGCTCACCGTTGTAAAGAATGAAACTTTAGTTCTCCAAACTAAGGCCACTCAAAAAGCCCATAGTCAAAGTCCAACGTATCGTCAAATCTGCACCATGTACAGGACACACTTTACTCTCAGATCTCTGGTGTAATAAACATAAAAAAATAAACATTTAGTAAACATTAAGCAACAAAATAAAAATATGTTGCAAAACTAATTTTAGAAATCTTAAGATTATTTTAGAAATGTAATTTTAGATTTATTCATTATTTAATTTTAGAAATGTAACARGATAAAGTGTGATGTTAGCATCAGAATTATAATGGCATATGCAGCAATGTATATTTACAGTGCAGACAGTGTGAATGAAGTCCCTTTGGCATAAAAGTAAAGTGATATATGGAGTCAGTTATGAGTAGCTCAAATATATACAGTTGTGCAAACTTAACGAACACAAAGACGTGTAAAGATGGCAACTCTCCCCTGTTATCCACACAAATGTTAGAAATCTAGGTGTTCTGTTTGATCACTTTATATTGTTTGATGTAAAACAACTGACAGAATCCTGTTTTTTTTATTTAGGAAACATCAGCAAGTTTAGATCTGTCTTTTCAGTTGCAGAGCTAGAGATGTTTGTTTATGCTTTCATTTCCCCTCGCGGCGACTACTGCAGGGCTATTCAACTTGCGGCCCGCGGGCCACACCCGGCCCGCGAGTGACGAAAGATCGGCCCGCCAATTGGTTCATTCATCTCTTAAGCCCAAACCCTCAGTTTTCTACTTTAATTACTCTAAGTTCTTTTATTTAAACATAGACATGTTTGGTGTCTACAGAAACGTCAGAATCTTGGCTACAAGCTGGTAAAAACCATTTCCATGAACATCCAAGACAGTTAAAATTACAAGCAGTTGAAGATAAAACTATGAAAGTGAAAATAAAATAAGTTTAAAAATTTGGCAAGTCAGAGATGTCAAAATATTTTGTGGTAAATTAGAAGCGTAATATGTTTCTTTTTTGTTTTATCATCACTACATTTGTTAAATAGRGTTCTGTATGTTTTCATGATTAAATACAGAAAAAATAAACTATTTCAAAGGGAACAGATCTTTGTAACGCTTTGTTTTTTACAGAACAACTTTAAYTGCTGGGTTCGGCCCCTGAGCTGTTGGTCTGCAGTAACTGTGGCCCCCTGAGCAATTTAGTTAATAGCCATGGACTACTGTAATGCTCTTTTTTCTTTCTGCTGCAGCTAGAATGCTTACCTGGTCAAACACTCATATTAACTGGCTTCCTGTGGCGTTCAGGATCCAGTTTAAAACATTACATGGCCGTGCTCCCGCTAAGCAGATCTACTTGTACCTTCACGCACACTTAGATCCAGTCCTCAGCTATTCGTTCCTCCATCCCGACTAAAGACACGTGATATCATTTCAGGTTGTAGCTCCTAAATTTTGGAACGCACTACCACAATCTCTGGATTCAGAGGAGATTTTTGAAATGCAGCTGAAAACCTACTTTTTAAGCAGGCTTTTAACATGTTTGCATGGTTTTTTTTTATTATTAATGCTTTTTTTATCATTTGTAGATATCTGTTGTGTTTTATCTTCCCTCATTC
>NW_013952550.1:1168586-1173359 GCF_001266775.1 Austrofundulus limnaeus
GTCTGGGCCTCCCTTCTGAAGCTGCTGCCCCCGCAACCCGACCCCGGATAGGCGGAAGAAAATGGATGGATGGATGTTGTGTTTTATTGTTAAGTTTTATTGTGAAGCACTTAGTGGCTACTTGACTGTGAAAGGTGCTGTACAAATGAAGTTACTAAAGTGATGAACACAAATGTGCAATGTTGCAATCATTGAACTGCACTGGGTAATCGATTTTAGAGTTGCTTCTGGTTGTGTGGGTTGGAGGGTGGGGTGGAGGTGGGCATGGTTTTGTGTTTGGAGAGTGGGGTGTTATTTTTTTTAAATTGCAAAATGTTTTATGTTATATTGTTTTTAGTTTTCTGGGTTTTTTTTCCTCTCTTATTTCGATTTTACTGTTGGATGTTGTTTTGTTTTTTCTGTTTGATGGGACTACAGATGTAAAATTAGCCTTAGGCTAAATCTGGTGCAATGAATCAAATTATGTTTTAATTGCAACACTGTCCCGAATAAATAAAACCATTCATTCATTCTAATCCTGTTCTTGGTTAAGCCCAGCTCAGTTTTTCTCTGAGCTGAAGTTGCTCATCTTAAACATGTTGATCATATAGAATCCAACTTAAGGTTAGAACTATTCATTTAAAGATGTCAAGTATCTTTGTGCATTCATTCATTCATTCATTCATTCATTCATTCATTCATTCATTCATTCATTCATTCATTCATTCATTCATTCATTCATTTATTTATTCATGATCTAATGAGTTCATGGATTTTCCTCGAGATGCTTTGACCAGCTGAAACACCCAGAGAAATTTTGTTATTAAGTCAGTGAGGGCCATCTTTAACCATCCTGAATAGATGTTTCTCTGCTGYCACACACCTGATTTGAATGAATGAATGATTAACAGGCTTCTGCAGAACATGAAGACCTGATGAAGAGCAGGGAAACAAATGAAACATGCAGGATGGTGGCCATCCAGGACCAGGATTGGGCACCAATTGGGAAAAGTGATGCTTGTTTTTTATTGCAGCTGTACACAGAAGTTACATTTTAAACATTTTGGAGGGGAAAAACATGGCAAAAGTCAAATTCAAAGGCCACTTATTCAAATGTAGTGGAAACAATTTTCAGCTGATCAAGTGACATGGTATAATCACCTGTTCCGCACTGCATCAACTGTCCAAGGCTTTATTAAAAGTTGAGGAAAACCTACCGGGTCGATGACGTAGGAGCAGATTTCGGCGTGGATGATCATCAGCAGGATCCCGAGCAGAGCGGTGCTCAGAGCCAGCGTGCACAGCCGCTTTTTGTCCTCTATCAAAAGCTTTCTGTCTCGAAGTCTGTAGAGGTTGCCCCCCTCCACGTGCCGCTTCCCGGACAGAGTCAGCGGCACGGACACCTCGGCGGRGACCCCGCAGTTTCGACCGAGCGCGTCGTAATCCCCTTTGGAGTCGCCGCGCAGGCTGCGGCTCGACCTCTCCGTCTCCAGAGCGCACACCAGGCGTCCGACCTCCTCGGCCTCCCTGGTYACCCCCGTGACGTCCTCCCGAGACGGGAAAGGCATGCTAGTCCGATGGGAGAACTGCACGTAGACCTGTTCGCTGCTCATTGACTTTAACGGAGTCGCTTCTCTCTCCTGTCCGAGCAGCCGGGGCGCAGTTACGCACTGATGCCTTCTGCGCGCCGCTCCGGGACGTGCACTCCTGTTTGCTCATTAATGCTAGGAGTGTGCGTCAGTCTGACACGAGAGCGCGCATGTGCACTCTTCACATGCGTGGTGTGTTTACATGACTTTACAAAGCTTTCCATGAAGGTGCAAGAATCAGAAAAATGCAGTTTTTTTATTCGACTGTTGTGAATAAGACTGGTCAAATGTGACAAAGTTTATTAATGTAGGAACATGAAAAAATAAAAAGAAGCTTTAAAAGACAGATAGTGAACAAAAAAAAGATATGTTCAGATTAAACGTTTCACTCAAAACCAGACTTTAAAAGAAAGTAAAAGTAAAAATACCTTTATTTACCTGATAAGAAACGCACTTAAATTATACAACTGCTCACAATAATCCGGAAAGTAAAARTACTTCAAGCATTTCTTTTCATGAGTTCGTTCGTATTTAAATTTGTAAATGTAACATGTAACCAGGTGTTAAATTTTAAAGAAGTAAAAGTATCACCTATATGTTTTGACTGAATAAAAGTGAAGGTATGGAAAAATATTTAGTAAAATTACAAATCCTCCAAAAAATGTAACAAAGTAAGTACTGTTTAAAGCATGATTGTTTTTCTTTATTTAAAGCAGAAATTTTGCCAATAATTTATTAGAAACATTTAAATAAGCACCTTCTTTAATGTTCAAAGCATCAAGTCAGTTTTAGCCTCTCATTGATTCCCTGTAAAAGTTCTAAACAGAATCTTAAACTTTGTTTAAGCTCTAAATTATCAAGCYACATCTTGTATTGAAGATGTATTGTCTTCAGACTGCAGGTTCACTTGTGGGTTTTACAATGAGGCAGATTTCAGTGATCAAGGCTGACAACCTGTGTGGTTTTATKGTATAATAAATGTCCCTTTTGTTAAATCCTGGGTTGACTCGGGATTCCTGCTGTTATAGGACATAATGACCATTTCCTCACTCTACTGCCTTTGCTTTCTCTGCCCTCCATGTTTGTATTTGTAATTATTGACCATTACGTCCTCAGCATACTTTACCAACAGATGCTGTGAGGGTGTCACTTTCCTGTCCTCTCTAACTCCAGATGGTCTCTTGGTTGATTCTGCTGGAGGTTCATGACCATCTCCAATGAGCTGCGGCCAAAATGAAGAATAAACATATTGGTGGTTTCCTTATTATTATTTTTAACTAGCTGCCATTTGTCACAATCTGGCTCAGGGCTTATGGCAAAAAAGAGGGAAGAGGACACAGAACATAATTTAAATGTTTAATTTATAGAAAACAAAATAAACTGTTTAARTAGGCTAAATAAAATCAATCATGCCAAGAAACAGATTGTTCGGAGTGACTCCAAATGCAGTACTATTATCTACGGAGATAAAACTGTTCATTGCCTTTGTTATTTTACTTGCAAGGCGGTTGATATTATTGAAATGGAAATCACCTCCTCTGCAAAATCACTGGATAAGAGATGTTCTCTATTTTCCCAAACTGGAAAATATTAGATATCTCTTGAAGGGTTCTCAGGCTAAATTTTCAATGATTTGGGACCCTTTTCTTGATTGTGCTGGGAAACTGGTGTTCCCAGATAACCTGGAATAAAACTGACACCTTATGTTCCCACTGTATATGGCTGATTGGTGATCACTGGATAGTCAGTCGCAGCATAGACATAAAATATAATTTTATGCTTGGTTAACTTTTATTTCCCTTTTTTTATATATTCATCCATTGTTGTAAAAGTACACGAATCTTACGTTCGTAGCTTCAGTATGTAAGGAAGAGATTGTATGGGTTTGTTTCTTATGTTTTTGTTTTCATTAGTGTTGTTGTGTTTTTTCTTTCTTTTTCAAATAATATATTCAATAAAAAATTTGATGGAAAAAAAAAAGAAACAGATTAACTTAAACTAAACTAAGCAAAAACCCAGGAGGCCAAGAGAGAGGAGAGGTCCAATAACAGCCCCTCTGCTGCAACACAGCACCTCAGTCTTGGCTGAGGAGACAGTTCAGGTGTTTCCACTCCACTCGATCCTCTCCTGCTGCAGCAGCTCAACCAATGGTCACCAGGGTTGTAACATCCCCATCCATAAAGACAGTAAGATCAGTGTAAACAACYAAAGGAGTTCCACCTGAACCAACATCTCAAAATGTTGCAAAGCTAAAATAAGGGCTAGTGTCTCCTTTACAATCACGGAATAATTATCTTGATAACGGTTAAACTTTCTGAAAAAAAAAAAAAAAACCTGACTGGTCTCACCATGCCCCGATTATCCTCCTGCAACCCAGCTCCTGCACCCACATGGCATACCTGAGGCATGAATGGATGAGACTCCACATTGTCAAAAGCTTGCTGAYATTCAGAAGACCAGACTTTGGCTTTCAACAACTCAGTGAGTGGGAACACAACAGTTGACACATTTCTACAGAAACGTCAATAGCCCACCAAACCCAAAAATCTTTGTAGTTTCTTCTTTGGTTTTAATAAAGGATGTTGTTCAACAGCTGCAGTCTTTGCTGTCACYGGAGCCCCAAAACCTTTGTCACAAAATAGGTTTAGCAAACACATTTAGCCAGATTAATAGTAAGATGGGCTTCAGCCAGTCGATCAAACGATGCCTTGATACGATGAAGATGAACATGCCACATGTCACTGTAAATTAAATCATCCAAGGAAACAGAACATCCCAGCCACAACATTACTCAGTCATTTTTGGAAGGTTGCTGGAGCATAAGTTACATGACATTATAAGAGTGAAGACCAGAAGATGAGATGATATTTCTTTAGCTCATTCTGAGAGTGGCACCTGCCAGTTTACTTACAAATTTGGCCAATGCAATTATCCATTTGAGGTAATAAAAAAAGAGTTTTGTAATAGTGTTTACTTTTCTATAATTTGAACAAAGTCTTGATGTTTTATCTGGTTTTGGCACGAGAAAAGAAGGTGATGCCCAGCGGGACAAAGAAGCAGAAGCAATATCATTTTAGAGCAAACATGTTACTTCTGCATCCAAATGTTTGAGCTTCTATGTTGACATAAGATAAAATAATTTTATGTATTGCTATGTATGTATGTATGTATGTATGTATGTATGTATGTATGTATGTATGTATGT
>NW_013952550.1:1175925-1180412 GCF_001266775.1 Austrofundulus limnaeus
TATAATTTCAATTAAACACTGGTTTATTCTGCAGGAAATAAAATATTGCTCTCTGCAAAGATTTAAAACAAAATAATAAAAAGATGAGCTTCAAACTGTCAGAGCAGTAAATAAATATTCAATCAGGTGAAGCGTGCATTTGTGACATTTTTATAAAGCTGTAGCAGATCGTCGTAAAGAATGTTATTTACAATAAATAGTTTAAAAACAGTATTGAGTACACAGGTTAAAAAATAAAACACTTCTCTGTGCTCTGGGAAGTTAACTAGCAATGTATAGCTGTCAACAGTTACATAAAACAACAAAAAATAATATCATGTATTTGGTGTGACATGAGCACCATCTACTGTTAGCCAAATAAATTACAGAAGATTAAAAAGTGTGCATTGTTCTATGGTAAAACAGTTTTTTTTAAATATATTTACAAGTTGTTTTAGTAGAAAATCTTAATGTACAGATATGACTGTAGCTACAACACAATAAAACCCTGAATCACATTTTACAAAGATTAACTGTAATTTGTTCACAGTGAACCTTATTTGGTAAAAAGAAATAGAAAAGATTAATATTACAGGACAAAAAAAGGACAATTATTTGGCCTTAAACATATTGCTAAGACTTCCTGAGTTCACACAGTGATCAAAGACCTTCTTGTTGAGGACAGTCGGCAGGAAAACTAGCAGTGCAGACATAGCAGATAAAACAGTTTTTGCTCAAATTCAGTGGCATTGCTGTCCTGATTTAAAGACAAGTTAAAAAAAAAAAGAGTTTAAGACTGTGCAAGAAAAACATTTAAACTTTACAAATAAGGCATTTGTCTGCATTTATTTGGCCCGATTGTAGCTAAACTCTGAGATATTTTATAGCGTGGCTCAGTTAAAGAAGCTTATAATGCTCTTTGGACACTTTAGGCTTTCACAGCTCCCCATGGCTGCAGGGCAGCCTGAGGCAGGATGAACTGTGGAGACGGCTGCGGTAAGATGTAGTAACCAAAGACCTGCTGGGGTGGAGGCGGTGGTGCTGGGGGTGCACACACTGTGGCCAGGAACACCGGAGCCCCCTTCTTGTACTGAGGCCATACTGGTGTGGGATGATAGAAGTACTGGAGACTAGCAGGGACCTTGAGAGAACAAAGAAAGAGAAATTAATTTTTGAAAATACAGACTTGAAACATTGTATCATGACTTTGAATGAGCGTCTGTGTGTTTGTTGTTCCTGAACTTTGGGCTTTCATCAGTTTGTCTGAAAGCTTTCCAAGTCATCTTCTTCTYATCTTACCACAAATGATTGTTTGGAACAAACAGACAGTTCCCTTTATGCTATAATTTTCATATGAATGACCAAAACAACAATTTCAGAGAGAGTCAACAGCAACAAGTGCTTTGAGAATTATTTTAAAATGGAATACAAATTATATCTTAAGGACACGTTTTTGGGGCAGTGTTTGCTTTTCAGCAATAATAGTTCAAGGYCAGTGTAGAGCTGACGGAAATACAAATGTAGAGCTGAATTAAATTGGAAAGAAAAACAAGATTTTCTCTTAATTTAAACTGAATTTGATTTAAATACATGATATGCTGTGCTGGGTACTTTTTAAAAAAAAGCTTCAATAATTTGGTGCCCACTTATCTCACCACCGATGCCACATGTGAAAGAAAAACCCCACAAAGACGTCAGACGTCAACATTTCCTTTTTTAATAATTCCATTTCAGAAGTATGGTTATTTTGTCTTATACTGCAGGTGTAATAAATCCTGTACATGTGTGATGGGATGATCTAACTTTGCCAAGTACAACAACAGCCATGTTTATAGACATAAGTAATTGGAATGAACGACCAATCGGAATAAAAAAAGCGTCATGTAAACGCTCCAATCAAAATATTCTGATCCGATCCAGCTCGATTGGAATGAATTTGTAATGAGAGAGGTGGTTTATGCCGATTGGTAACCCAGATGGCGTGCATGTGAACACTTCTTCTGATCATGTTATTCTGGTTGTGGAAAACTGACCTGACTGCACGAGTGCCCCATGTCAACCTGACATATCCCTGCTTGGCTATAGGTATGTTACACCATTTCTACTAGAAACTTTGAAAGAGCGGGTTCATTCTGGTTGCTAAGAAGAAACAGAACGTTTGTTTATGTACACTGTGAAGTAGAACTTCTGAGTTTTTTTAAGGGAAAGTTTACAACTCTGCTATTCTAAATACAAGCCTGAAGCTTGTAAACGCTCARCATGATCAGGTTAATTTTGTGCTCATATAAACGACACATTAGGATTGTTTAATTYGAATATTTTTACACTCTGATCAAAACAATTTGCGCATGTGATAGACATTTTGAGTTTTATCCTTTCCTTTTACCCCAATATATTTCCCATCACATATCCTATTGTCTTTTTTTTTGGGCCCAAATAAAAACTCAAGTCCAAAAAAAAATTAAAAAAATTAAAAACTGAGCCTTAATTTGTTAACATCTTTAAACTTCCTTTTAGGATTTCCTTATTTTTGGGAGACTGGTCGATACATGGATAATACTGGTAGAAAAGATCGGCTTCTCATCTACCTCCACAATAGTCTGAAAATCAGCCACTGTCCACTTTTGCTCTGCTGTGAGCACGAATATCCAGTTCAAACAAGTTTGTATTGTTTAAAGGGTATTGTTCAATGGTTTTCAATAAAATGAAATTGGAACATTGAAGTTRTATTGYGATCTTATAACACCTGACAGCTATTAAAAAAAAAAAAATCGGTATCAGCCAAAATCACAATCGACAGGTCAGACTTTTTAAAGACCAGTGATAGGCCAGAAAACTGCCATCAGTGCACCCCTACTTMCGTTTAATTATACACAAGTACAAACCAAATGGTTTTCAGAGCCTTCGCAGACAAACTGCATTGCATTTAAAAATTGCTAACAAATCTATGATTTAATGCAACAACCACACAGAAAAGAGAGGCTAAGCTAGCACTGTAAAACAGGACTTCTGGAGCCAGGACACAAACTGCTGCAGTTCTGAAAGAAGAATCGATGTCCGTTCTTACTCAGTGAACAGTATCAGCTGCTTGTCMAGTGTCTGATTCTCTTTATCATCYCAGATGAGCTCATGCTCAAATCACTCAACCAAAGTTTTTCTACCTTTTAGACAACTTTATGGTAACTGAGTCTGGTTTTATTTGTGTCATAAAATACTACAGTAAGTATTTATGGCAGGTGTGTGTGTGTGTGTGTGTGTGTGTGTGTGTGTGTGTGTGTGGTCCTGACTCATTTTAAAAAGCCCACATTCATGGTAATGAAAGAACATGTCGTTCCAAGCAGCACTGTGGCTTATCAGTGTTTTTTTTAAGACAACATTGAAAAGCCTCCAGCCCAAACAAATGAACTTATCAGGGTTTAACATGGGRAAAAAAAGACCGTAAATGTCAACGATGTAGCAGATTGGCTTTAAACMAAAAGAGGGAAAAAAAATTACCTTTTTCCTGACGTATTTGACTTTATTTTGTGCTTCTGTCTGCCACTTGCGCACCCTGGGCACCATCGTTACTGTGTAGGTGCTGCTTTCTGCCGCTTCCTTCTTCAMGCCCTCCGCCAGCTTTTCTTCTAAGTCGCCATCTTTCGCCTCCTCCTCCGTGTCGCTCGATGCGGTGGAACCACAGTCCGAAGAGGTAGCGGAGTGGTAATCCGACGTGTCTAGGCTCAGAGAGGAGTCGTCCCGGCCACCCTTCACGCTCTCATCTTCCTCGTCCTCTTTGAAGCAGGCGATTGTGAAGGGCCTCCCGTTTTCCCTAGATCTGTACGAGAGAGTGGAGCACTGAATTTGGAGACCTCACATACATTATTTGAGAACCAAAATATCTAAATCTATAKGAGTWCTGYATAAAGCCAGGGAGTTATTCAATGACAAAGCTCTGCTTGTGTTGTACAATTCAATAATTGTTCCAMATTTAATTTACTGTGTTGAAATCTGGGGTAAAGCTTGCAAAACAATTACAAATCCGATTTTTGTTTTACAAAAAAAGAGCCGTAAGAATTATCGCGAGAAAAGATTACAATCAGCCATCTAATACATTATTTTGTAAATTGAAAAATTTGAAATTCTATGATTTGATTGACCACAATATTTTACAGTTTATGTACAAGGCTCACAGAAACATATTACCTTCCAACATTCAGGTAAACTTTAAGAGAGACAGTTGTTATTATCTAAAGGGGATGGAAAAGTTTCTGAAGACATATTTTTGTTTTGTTTGAAAGAAAGATATACTTTAATCCAGGGTATAGTTTAATCCTGGGTATAGTTTAATCCTGGGTATAGTTTAATCCAGGGTATAGTTTAATCCAGGGTAGTTTAATTCAGGGTATAGTTTAATCCAGGGTATAGTTTAATCCAGGGTAGTTTAATCCAGGGTATAGTTTAATCCAGGGTAGTTTAATTCAGGGTATAGTTTAATCCAGGGTATAGTTTAATCCAGGGTAGTTTAATCC
>NW_013952550.1:1180861-1183646 GCF_001266775.1 Austrofundulus limnaeus
TTATTATTGTATATAGTATTTTTTTAATGAAATGAATGCATTTTTGAATTGAATTGAAAATTGATTTGAATTTAAAAGTCGCGTGTTGCAAACTTGACTCGATGTCGAGCTGTAACAAGTTCCTCCGTGTCGCTTTTTGCGTCGACGGGCCACGTGGTGACTCACCTGGCGCACACCTCCATCGGGTCGATCCACAGCGTTATCTCAGGAGGAAGGCCCAGACTGCTGGGCGTGAGCTCACTCTCCTCACACGCCTTACGAACCACTTCATCACAGGGCGCTTCGTTATTTATCCTAATGCATCTGTAAARAGTTCAAACCCATTAGGGAGGCGGCGACTCGCTTTGATCTTTRTGGAAAATGAACTGCTCTCAGTGATGTCAGGGTTCAGATTTCATATTGGTGGCGGTTACCTGTACGCCTGGCCCTTGCTCGGACACTCAGGATACCAGTGTTTATCGTATTTGTCGCATAAAAGCTTCTGCAGCTTCTCGCCAAACAGCTCCGCTTTGGCTTTGTCGAGCTTTCCTTGTGCCACAGCGAGACGCTTCAGAAAGTCGACTCCGGCTCTCACCTCTCGTTTCATGATGCCTGAACCAAACAAACAAACAAACAAAAAGGAAATAAATCATATCGCCATTTATCTCGGCGTGTTTTTGTAACAAATGTTGRGATGAGAAGCAGCAGGAACTTCAGCAGCGGTGATTAAAAAAATAAAAAAACACTTCCCCATGCCCTGCCAGTGTGTGTCTATTTTAACAACCAGAGGAGCTGGTGAGCTCACTGCAGATTTATTTATTATTTTTTCCCAACCATGTGTGGAAAACAAGGCAAACAAGATGCAAACTGGAACGGCCTGTGCCGATATGCAAATGCAAATCCAATGAGCTCCCTGCTCTGTTTATCTGCTGATACGTGCGGCTCTTTAGGTCGAGCGCCAGTGTCAAGCTGACCACAAGGGGAGTGTGTGTTCAGCGCAGCTGTGTGAGCCAACATCCTGCTGCTGTTGTCGTCCCTGACAAGAGAGCTGCGCCTTGAACTTTGGAGGTGCAGACAGTTATTTGTTTTTGTGGCTTTCGGTTCATGGCATGTGCTGCGAGGGAAAATTATTATTTGCTCTGAGAGGTGTAGCYACAGATTTCTCTTTAAGAGCAGTGGAAAGACGCAGCGAGTTGGAGCAGCAGCACCTTTCAATCCCCAACAAATGAGTTACCAATTACATAAGTTCATACAAGCGCCCATTAGTCACTCAAACATCTGATGTAACGCTACACGTCTGCCAAGAAAATAGCATGTTTTGTCTGGGTGTTGTTCTCAGATTGCTCTGTTTGGAACATTGTGTCAATCAAGGTTAAAATACCTTACAGCATAACATACYCAGAGGCAGTTCCTGTGACTGTTAAATATGCACCAACAATCGTTTCTGAGGTCTACTTTGGAAGTTACGTCAAGCATAAAAAGTATTTATAYCTTTAGGAGTTTTCTGTCTTTACTGCCGTCGTAATTCAGTCACAGCTGATATAAATTATGTCTTTTTGACAGAACAATTTCATAAAACCTTCAATAACAAAGTAAAAATCAAGTTTCTATGGAKTAACACAAACAAATAATAATAATAAAAAGAATGTCATAAGTGATTGCATAACTGTTCACCTGCTTAAAAGGGACTGTGCTTATTCAACTCAGAAGAAAAATGTAAAAGTGTAAGTCAGTGGATGGATAGGGTTGGGCATAATCGTATCGTGTGCAATTAATCGTCAGAAAAACATTAATCGATTATTTTTTGGCATTTGACGATTAATACGACTGATGCCACCAGGCAGTCTGCTCGGTGCTCCTCTGTGCTTCAAATATGACGAACATTAAAAATAAAAGTTCTGTAATTTATTTATCAACACTATTTAAAATTTGATGTATAGCCTGAAGTCTGTAATTTTAATGGAACAAATTTTTCCGAAGAGCAAATCTTTCCCACTAAATTGGTCATGTGACCAGAACATGAGGGTGTCCAGGGACTCCAGGGAATTAATCATCAAATTAATCATCATCGGTTAAATACCACAATTAAATCGTAATTAATTTTTTTGCCAATATTGCCCAACCCTATTTACTGCCGTCGTAACTCAGTCACGGCTGTCTTTTTGACAGAACAATTTCATAAAACCTTCAATAACAAAGTAAAAATCAAGTTTCTATGGAGTAACACAAACAAATAATAATAAAAAAAGGAATAAGCGATTGCATAACTGTTCACCTGCTTATAAAGGTACTGTGCTTATTCAACTCAGAAGAAAAATGTAAAAGTACAAGTCAGGGGATGGATACAAAAGGATTTCCAAAGCCATAAACATCCCCATTCTTGACAAGTTTGTCAAACGGCACATGGAAGACTCTGTGATCAGTTGCTTCTCAGCAGCTTGTCGTAGTCGAGATTTCATATAAGTTTCCTCCCACAGTGGCTTATTCTTTCTTTTTTTGCCACTCTGCCATAAAGCTCAGACTAGTAAATAACGTGGGCAACAGGTGTTGTAGCTCAGTCTGTCCCATCTCACCTGCTGAAGTTTGTAACTCTTTCAGAGTGGTCACAGGGGTCTTGCTCAATGTTCCCCTTGCTCTTCAGTAGATTTACATACATATGTCCCATTTTTCTTCCATTTCTCAAAGATGGGCAGGGGTAGACATTTGGAAATTTTTCAGGTTTGTCGACAAAACCTGGTTGTCCACAAAACATTTTGGTTGTCCAAAAGAATCTCAAGAAAAATGTAATTTAACAAGTATATTGTTC
>NW_013952550.1:1184317-1186912 GCF_001266775.1 Austrofundulus limnaeus
ACACACACACACACACACACACACACACACACACAAAAAGAAAGGTGAATAAAACACCAACCAGCACACAGGAACATCTCGTCACCTCTAATTAAAATCTGTTGACTCCAGTCCCCGAAATGTGGATTTACTCATAAAACCATAATGTGAAATACACAACATGTTCTACAGCGTTGTTGTTTGGTTAATTATTTATGAAGAGGCAGCGGTATCTTTTCATGTTCTTTAGAGCAGAGGTTCTCAAAATGGGGTCCCTGGACCCCAGGGGTTCACGAGAGGCATCTTGGGGGTCCTCAAACATTTTTACTAAAATGTTAATTTGGTTTTTATTTTTTTAAAATGCATGGAGAACAATGAACTAATAAAACAAACATAATAAACTTAATAAAAATATACATTCCCGTGGCATTTAGGGGTTGAAATGACAATAAATCATCTTTAAAACAGCATGGGGTTTATGAGGGGGTCCCTGGAATTTTTTTCTCCCTTGTAAGGGGTCCCCAGACCCAAATGGTTTGAGAACCCCTGGATACAACCTAAACAATGGTTATGTCAATCCCTGATGGGTTAACAGAACTCCTGGGGATGTTTAGGGCCTTAGAAATCCTTTTGTATCCATCTTTGTACTTGTACCTTTCAATCATATTTTCCCCAACAAACAGGGTATAAGTTAGAGGTAAAAAGACGTAAAAGCTGTGAAAGTTAGAAAAATTGTCATCCTGATGCTTTTTATGCCTAATATTGATTTATTATTTAGTGTTTGAGCTGATAAATTATTATATTTTTCTTTTTGTGTCAGAGTTGTTCATGAAGAGTAAACGTGATCTAGAGTTTTACAAAAAAAAAAAACTATTAAGTAACCAATAAATATGTTTAATAACAGTCAAACAGTAATAGCTCTGTAAAAAAACTTAAAAATGAAGATTGGCAGCAGTTTTATGGTTTCTGAAAGCCAATCACTGAGGCTTAAAATTATATTTTGGGTCAGCTGAACATATTCAGTGTAAACTTTAATGTCCTTGAGGTGCAGTGTTCACTGACAACATGCACATGAACCAGGTTAATGATTGTATCATATTCTAACAGCTCGCTGGTGTTTCATCTGACTTGGATCATACAAGTGAACAGTGTTCTGATGATAAACAAACCAGAAGATTTTCACATCATCTCCAGTGTTTGTTCCCACTGATTGCTTCATCTGTGTTACTTCACAGGACGAACCTCTCTGATTTAATCAACACTGATGCCCTAAAAAACACTCGCACCTCTAAAGAAGGTCACTGAAATGATACAGTTTGTATTAAAAAAAAAACTAGGACAGACTTTAACAGCTTTTAGTCTCACTTCAGTATATAAAATATTAAATTTAACACTTGGAAACTTGGATTCCCTCTTTTGTGTGCGTTTTTATTTATTATTTATTACAATAATCAGCATCACTTGTGTAAATCTGAGGAATAAGTGTTTTGGTTTTGATGCTAATTTAGGATCAGGACTAGATGTGCTGTTTAGGGACCGCGTGGAACAAAAACAGACACACAACACACGTGCTCCTGAGTGGATCAGTTCAACCACAGTTGAATGAATGAATGAATGAATGAATGAATGAATGAATGAATGAATGAATGAATGAATGATGTATAAGCTCTAGTCTCGGTTTCTACATGCTCTAGCAGATGAAACCTTATGGGAGGGGGAAACACACACGGTTTTCTGACATGACAGCGGAAACCCCCCGTGTCTCAGTGGAAACCCAGAAAAAAGTTACCATAACTCAGCCTACGGATGTAATTTCGATACACTGCGAAACTTTAAACTTAGCAATTTATTGTCATTCGGGAGTTTATTTATACAAATATATAACGGTCTGAATTTAAACCTATTATACACACAATAACAAGAGCAGACACACCAAAAATGTTAGCATAAAARCACAACTTGCCAAGAAAAACACCAAAAAAGTAGGATAAAAACATTAAAAATGTAGTACTCACGCTTATTAAAGTGTCCTGTGTGTGAAAACCGCAGAGTCGGTGAGTTTTCCCTCTTCTTGTCACGCCCGTTGTCCGCTCTGATGCCTTGTTAAAGTTATTATGGTCGGAACTCAGGAGGCACATGTTGCTTCCTTGTTCTGTGTGGCTGCCGCAACGAGACGTAAAGATTACCGTCAGCGTGACTCACTTCCGTTACTCAGCTCCGTGAGCAAGCGCTGACTGGCTCCGCTCACAGACCGACGTCCCGCCCTGCCCAAATATGGGCATGGCYGTTGAACAGCTGAGTGCGGGAATTTCACTGTCTGCCGACCACAAAAGCCTATTCTACACTTCTGTGATGAAACATGAAGTAATACATCACTGTGGTCGTCTTTCTAATAATAAAAACTCTGCTTTCTGTAGACTGTGCGTGTCTGACGTGCTGTCCATTGTTGTTGATAATGATACAGCCTTTCTGTTCTACTTCTTTCAAGGTCGCCTTGGTATCCTGTTATCATCAATCCTTATTAATTATCAACAAGATGACTAAATTGTAGTGATGGGAACAAAAATAAATTACAATGAAGCAATTGTAAAAATTTTTTAATGATATATATATATA
>NW_013952550.1:1188390-1189573 GCF_001266775.1 Austrofundulus limnaeus
ATGGCACAGCCTAAGCATTTATCCTTAATGGCTTTTTTAAAGTGTTCATTACTTTTATTTTTATACTTTAAGTAGTTTTAAAATACTTTTACTTGAGTAAAAAGCTTGAGTTGACACTTAAAAAAGTATTTTAAACCCTAGTATATTTGTGAATACATGTGACACCTCTGATTGTCAGCCTGTGGTCTTTTGAAAACTTACATCAAAGGGTCATTTACATAAAATGGATTTCTCAAAATTATTTTTGAGGAGTAAAGTTGCCACAAGAAGCATCTGTTATTTAGGGGATGTACTCCAGCCATGCTTTGTTGTACCCACTACTGAAGACCAGTTTCTTTCTTAACTCTGCCATGTTCAGACACCATTACAACCTTTTATGATTTATATTTAATAAATCAGATTTTTCTTCAACCATAAACTTCTGTGTGTAAAAATTTACTGATTTAATGCAGTGAAACAATGAAACACAATTACCAAATGTAGCCTAATAACCAAAGTGTAAAATATTTATTCCATTGGAATTCCATTATTGTTTTGTGCTTGATTATTTGTTTTGGTATTTTGTCCATTGCAGGTGAGAAAATGACTTGATAATTTCACAGAACCACTCAGACGACGACAACGACAATAAATCTTTTTAAGAAATGGCTTAGTTGCCATTTTTTACTTGTTATTGAACTTTTTCATTACAATTTTTTAAAATCTTTTTTTGGCAAACAAACAAATTTTATGCTTAATAAGAAGCAGGACATGCGCTCAAAGGTAAAAGCTTTTTGCTTTGTGATTAGTTCCTATTGGCTCCCTGTCTCGATTGACAACTGTATCCTCCAATCGGTTGCCTCCATCTGCGTGTTGACAGTCAGGTACAAAAAAGGCTGAAGTCTGTTATGAGCGTTTTTTAACATGCAGCAGGAGACAAGCAGACGTGCAGCAAGTGTAAGTAAACTCAAGACCACTCAACCATATAACATAAGGAACTCATTAAAAAGTACTACATTAAAAGTTTGTGAAAGTAAGTGAAATTTACCTCAGGCTGCTAGCTTAGCGAGCTGTTTTCTGAAAAACGCAATAAAAACTCAAAAGTTGTCAAACCAGTGGAACTGTGACATTCTAATTTAGCAAATCTGTTTCAGTTACTTATTTTATGTGGGGATGCCTTAAAAAAGTCCTGAAAACTTATGGG
>NW_013952550.1:1190508-1194484 GCF_001266775.1 Austrofundulus limnaeus
ATTAGTAATTTAATTAAAGTACTAAAATATTTGCCATGCATGCATGCATACATACATACATACATACATACATACAAAACAAACAGTAGAATCTTAACAGTAGAATGGCAGCCCACTGCTCCATGTGTTCACGTGTGCGATGGGTAAAATGCAGAGAATTAATTTCCCCACCAGGGGATCAATACAGTGTATAAAATAAAAATAAAAATAGAACCACAACAAAAAGTGAACAGTGCAGGAAAGGTTTAACTATTTTGAAAGAYTTTAAGGATGTTGAAGACAGCTTTATTCATTTATGAGAACAGAAATGGCCAAAAGGGTTAAACATTATAAAAATATATGTATATAAATTGCTGAAATACCAAAAGTCCTAGCTGGAATGTGCTGAAGGAGTTGAACGTTTTTGATATGAATTGTTGAAACAGCACAGAAATTGTGGAACAAGTTAAGTGCCGAAAAACTTACAGAAGAAAAAAATCATTCGCACTATTGAGATGATTATTYAAATATGGAGACTGATAAAACACAAGTGAACATAAGTCAGTTTGTTTAAAATCAGTCATTTTCAGTCAAGAGACTGATTTATGTTTGGCTGACTGTTCTGTACCTTATAGGGTTAAAATATAAAGATCTCAGTTGTAAATTTCCATCCAGTGATTAGTTTTTATAGGTATCATTAAAATCTGTCCCCTGGTTCAAGAGATATTTAGGTAATGCAAACAAACACACAGACATGGGCAAAAACCTTCTCACCTTTTCACAAAGAATCAGTTTCACTTGTTAAACACTTACAGAGAAACTGCACAGACAGAAAGCAGATCTSAACTTTTTTTAGTTTGACTTTTTAAACTGAAAAGACTCAAAAGTATGTAAGTCATCAGAAGCTAACTGGCTGGTTATGTTTGTTCATGAATTATTTTATTGGTACATTTTCTAGGTTGCAGCTAATAAAAGTCTGTAATTTGGTAAATACTGTAGATACTGTTAAATGCCATTATTGTAAACAAGAACCTCAAGGCTGAACAGTATCACAGTTAAGTTAAGGCGTTACCTTTCGAGTGGTTTGTTAAATTTAGTTGGAATGCAACGTGGCCACTAGAGGGCAGTCTTGTGTTTTTTTTCTGTGATTTGTTAAGTATCTTAGACTGGGTAGTGTCCTTTTTCTAAAAAAAAAAAACCACAAAGTCTGCTAAAATTAGAAGCTGCACATGTGTTTCTTAATCATCCCTTCAGCAAAATCATTTATCCTCTAACCTGCCTTTAGGCSTGTGCTTTTTAGTTATGAAATGCTCAGCCATGCTTGTACATTGTTCTCRCTGTGTGTGGTTTACATCTGTCTTCCGTATTTCCATTTTTTTTTTCTTCACTCTAACTCCACCCATTGAACTCAAGCACCTTTAAGTCTCTGAGCTGAGGACAGTGTGCTAGATCAGAGCAGAGGGGTTTTCTCCTCTGGCTTCACTGCAYCAAACTCTCTGCCCCAGATGCCAACTGAAGAGAAAATGATTGCTGAAAGTGTGTCTGAGACGTATAGAAACAGAGTGGCAGGGCTGGGATGAGCGTAGAAGAACGGTGGATATCGTATTGATTAGTGTTGTTTTGGCAACTGCTGGAAATTAAATTGCCTCCTCTGGTTTTGTGTCTGTCTGTCTGTCTGTCTCACTCTTTGCTCTCGCTGACCTTCTCCCCACTCCATTTTCATGAGCTAAACCCGAGTAGGCAATATTACCTCCAAGATTGATTGCTTTGCTGTGTCTTTAAGCAATTGCTTTTCTCAAAAAGTCACTTCTTTTTTTGCCCGCTTCTGAAGGCGAAGGTGGAGCGATAATGTTTTTACACGTCTGTGTGTGTACGTGTGTCTTTGTGTATCTATACTTTTACAAACATCTCTCAGGAATCACTGAAATATATGTAATGAAGCTTTTAATAATTGCCAAAAGTACATTTTACAACTGATAAACTTTTGAAGTCAAATCARTCCAAGATGGCTGCCACAACAAAGCARTCTYAACACACAAAACTAGCTTCTTTGGTTGTGTCTAAATTCAGGGGCTGCAGCCCACTTAGGGCGCAGTTGTTGGCCACTTACGTCACTACGCCGCACCGTGCCCCAATTCATCAGCAGGGCCCGACGAATGCGACCGACAAATCCCCGAAAAGTAGGCTACACCTGAGTATCTTATGTGGCCAATGATATCCCAGGATTCATTGCGCTGTCAGCAAACTAAACAGAAAAATGAAGACGATTTAGTTTTTTTTTCTTTTTCTAAAGTTTGGAAATTCAAGGCTTTGTTTTTAAACTTTTAGCAACGTAGCTGATAAAACTTTTGCTGCAATGAGATGCTAAAAAAAATGCAATTACAAGTACTGATACTGGAGCTAAACCCAAATTATTAATGATTTTTTTATTTGTGTTAAATTTTTTTTAAATAATGCCGAATTTTGTGAAGTTATACATTATATAAACATTATACATTATACATACATTATATAAACCGTTACACATGTGTTCACGCAAGCATTGGTCATCCGTAGACTCGACCGTCTGGTTTAACAGCCTACCCGGACTGCGTAGGGTGTGGCCTACGTGGGCTTTAACCCCTGTATTGAGACACGGCAAATGGTTGCAATATTAATAATACTAATATATTGATGTTTTGGACACGCCCTACCTTGACCAGGTAGGTCCTACAAAGGACGCAGCGCCTGAACTTGGACACAGCCAATGTGTCAATTTTACAGATATTGAGCTACAGTTTGGTGCAGTAGTTTCTGAGAGTAATATATTACTTATGTTCTTAATGCAAAATATTTGGATGGAATCTGTGGAAACTTTGCCATTAACTGTTGGAATTAGGTCTGTCTGTTAGCAAAAATATCTCAAGAACCACTGGATGCATTTTAATGAACTCAGAATTTATTGGATGCACCTCCACGACGGATTAACTTTTGGAGTAAGCCTAATTCAAAGTTGCTAATACAGCCAATTGAAAGACACAAAGATGCCATCAACTCAGCCAATTTTACAGAGATTTAGTTAAATTTTGGTGCTGTCATGGCTGCGAGCCATTCCTAACTCATAATCTCAGCCCTGCTTATCATGAAATTTATCCCTAAAACTTTTGTTTTAACTGTTGGTGTCAACTTTGTTTGTCTGTTAGTAAAATATCTTATGAAGAGATGCTCCTATTTCATTAAACTAACTCTCAAAAATGAATTACTGAATGAACATCTTTAGAGTCACTTCATTTTAAGATGGCTGCCACAACTAAACAAATTTAGCCAACACAAAAACGCCTCTAAATCTGTTAATTTAACAGAAATTGAGCTTAAATTCAGTGATTCAGTATCCTCAGCACATCTCACTGGTTGTGGTGGCCATCTTGTATTAAAGCTGTCCCGAAAGGCAGCGAGTGACACGCTTCCTTTCAAAAAATGTTGGGCGTATAATTTTCTGTAGTTTTTCTTCTTTCTTGTTAATCCTGGTGCAACCTCACAGACCTCACCTGCATCTGGGCAACTTTCTCCATCTGCAAACCATTGATTTTTTTTCCTTTTCTCTGTGTCATCTGTTCTCCTCAGACAGACGCTGGCCAATACACTACACACACACAAGCACGCACACACACACATATGTTTATTTCCTTTACACATAATTCTCACACATGGCACAATTTTGCAGGTAAGTATTGTAAAATGAAACCACTTGACCTCGAAATGTGATTGTGCTTTTTTTTGTTGTTGCAGGAGCAGCGTCTTTCTGAACGCGTATCAATGAAGCCCACACACACATGCACCACATGCAGCCCGCTTCGCCTTTAAAAACATATTGATTTCTCTCTTTCACAGGGAGCTTAACGCCATCGATCGCAGGGGGGCCTTTTCAAGATCAGCGCCAGTATAAGCATCTCTTCCCCTAACGTGCACGCTGCCTCCTTCCCTCAGGTAATGATTGTCCTTGGGCCAGGGCGGGGTG
>NW_013952550.1:1195291-1198577 GCF_001266775.1 Austrofundulus limnaeus
GCGGGCCAAATTTGGCCCGCGGGCCCCACTTTGGGCTCCTCTGGTCTAACAGCACCCCTCCCAGATAAACACACTTATCGGAAACGTATACGTCCTTGCTGACAGTTGATTTCGGTCACGGTTCTCATTTCCCACAATACTTTGTGTCTGTTTACGTAGCAAGAAGGCAGTGTTTAGTACTCCCTTTTCCCAGCAAAAACAGTAAACGTTTGTAATCCATACTAAAATTTTGTATGTACTGATTTATTTTACAATCGGAGCTCCTTTTTTAAAAATAAAAAATAAAGTTTAAACGCTGGAGCTCAAAATTTGACGTAACTGGTCGAAGCAATCCACCACTGGGGTTAGACAGACATCTAGTGGTCAACTGTAGCAACTATATGGAAAACTTTTGTTTCCCGTCACAAATCAAATCCGTCATGTACCCAGAATGCATCGCTTCAGTTTTCCGATAAACAGTTTTAAAATTGCTTTATTGATGCTTCTTTAATGAAAAATCTACAACAAACAAAAGAAAAAGACAAAAAAGCAGCCGAACTAGCAATCCTCAAGAACTTTTTAAAGAATCAGCCGAACTAGCAATCCTCAACAACCTTTTAATTTTTACACCAGGAGCTAAAGTTCTGTTTCAGGAAATCACATCCTCAGCAATCGGCACTTGTAGGATTAAGCTGACATTGGGGGGTGGGTGTGGGGGGCTGACTTCAACCCCTTTCAACCCCTTGGTCCATTCAGAAGTTGAAGGGGACCGAGGGGTCTTGTGTCTTTAAAACTGATTACTTTTTGGATCCAACTCCACTTAAAATTGGCCTAAATTTGACCTTTGACCCAAAATAGCTGACTTCTTGTTGATTTTAGGGCATGCCTCCAAGAGACTTTTTTTCTTGATTTGTGGAGATCTACCTATGTCTCGAATTTCAGCTCTCTAGGGCTTACCAGTTCCTCTATCTCACGTTAGGTGGCGCTGTCGAGTCATTTGGCCACGCCCATTAAAAATTCCAATGGAATCATGCTTAAGAGGGCCGCCACAGTCGACTCAGCAAAGCATATTTTCCTTCAGTTTCTTGCCAAGTAACCCCCATAATCTTCCTCTTTTTCAAACATAGTCAGCTCTAGCTCCGAAGGTTTTTCTCCAAGTGCAGATATGAAGTCATCAAAATGGCACTTCTTCCTTAAAAGTTGACAACAAAATGACACTTCCTAATTATAGTCTCTAGGCTGGTGTGCCTCCACATATGCATGTTATGCATGTCACCAGCTACTAGTGAGACACTCATGCCAAGCATTCAGTCACCTATAGATTCAAGATTTAAATAAATAGGATGGGATTAAATGTGAGAGTATTCAGGTATTTTTCTTAATATGTAATGTCTCATTTATTTTTTGCAATTTTTACCTGATATATAAGAGTATAATTTTTAGTTTTATGGGCTTTAAGGCAGAAAATACTCTCCTGAATTCATTCATTTTGTGTTTCAGTGCTGTTTCAGCTGATGGTGTAGTGGTGTTTTTTTTTTTATATCTGAAAATAGCAGCCTGCAGTGGCCAAACACCCAACTAATGAGAGCAGTGGGAGAGTGAAATGGCACTGCTCTTTGTGCACTAAATCTGTGCAGAAAGTTGAAGAATAAACAAAGCTTCCTGTAGGTGAGGAAAACTAAGTTTTATGGGACATTTTTCACATTAAAGTACTCATTTATTGGGTAAATAAAAAAGAGAAGATATTTTGTTACCAGACACAGGCCTTTCACCAGTGGGTGATAACGAGTGGTTCCAGTATTTTTTGGGAAAAGCCTCCTAGCTGTTATTCTAGGAGGTCTCGCCACTTCAAAAGATGTGCAAGTCGTTTTTTTCCCCCTCCACTCATGTTTTCCCTGTAGATGCTGTAAAGCGGCCTTTCATCAAGCCTCATATCTCGTTCATTTAAGCTTTAACATGAGTAAAATCAGCAACAAAGTCACTTCCCACCACATTTCATCTTGTGGGTGACGTTTTAATTACCTACATTTCTTTGCTTCTAAACACAACATCCATTACAGCTGGAACCATCCTCAAAGTGCATCATGGGTAAACTTGGCAATAAATTAGAACTGTTTGAAAAAGAAAACGTAGCTCAGTAAATAAGTGGTTGTTTTGCTTGTGCCTGACCAATTTTTCATGAAAAAAAGGCATTTACATATGTTTTGTAATTAAAATTGGTTTGCAAAAGGAGCAAAGTATGCCATTTCTGTTTAGCTCATTGCTAATGTTTCGAATGCAAACATGAGCTCGGGTGCAGAGTTTCAAATTTCAGGGAAATAATTTTTTTAAACGCTGGAGTTTGCARGCACTAACTTGTTTCAGTAATATAATTTTTCTCTGCTCGTCATGAAGGGGGGGGCATGTCTGTTAGCAAAATATCTCATGAACCAGTTGCCAGATTTGAATGGAACTCACAAACAATAATGGTTAGAAGTACATTTACAACTTACAGCTTATTGATCTTAACAAACACAAAAATGGCTACAACTYRGTCTGTTTTCTAGATACTGAGCTGAAATTTGGTGTGGTAGCTGAGAGTACAACACTCTACAAGTGCTAATACTCACCTGCGGAGTTCCACGGGGTTCTATCCTGGGCCCAATTCTATTCCTGCTCTACATCCGCCCCCTGACTGAGGTCATCAAAAATTTCCCAGACGTCTCCTACCAATTCTATGCAGATGACCTACAGCTATACTGCTCCTTTAATGACTCCACCACCCACAAATTTTGTCACTAAAGTTAACCAGTGGCTGTCTGACAATTTGCTGCTCTTAAACCTCAGCAAGACAGAGACCTTGGTCCTGGCCCCTGAAAATAAAATCCCTAAGATAAAAGAACACCTCAGCTCCTTGAGTTCAACTGTCCAGCAGAATGTATGCAACCTGGGAGTAAAGCTTGAATCAGATCTGTCTCTAGATAAACACAAAAAGAATTTGGTTTCCACATGCTACTTTCAGCTTCGGAATATCTCTAAACGCYGGCCCCTGTTGTCTACTTCAGACCTGGAAATGGTAATTCATGCCTTCATTTCTAGCCGCATAGTCAGAAAAACTCAGCAGCAAGACTCCTAACCTGAACCTCCAAATTCACCCACATCTCCCCGATCCTAGCAGAACTTCACTGGCTTCTGGTTCAATTCAGAATCCGGTTCAAAATCCTGGTCCTCACTTTCAGAGCCAAGCACCCAAATACATTAAAACTCTCATTTCCCCTTACAACCCCAGACGGGACCTCTGCTCACAGGATCAAAATCTCCTTATGGT
>NW_013952550.1:1203049-1213637 GCF_001266775.1 Austrofundulus limnaeus
TAACTGGACAGAATAAATTAAAGTTTTCTACACTCCTAGACACTATAATTGCACAAAAAATAGTTTATAAATGCAAAAAAGTGCATTTAGCATGATATGTCTCCTTTAAGACCCGTGGTGAMCATGCCTTCTCCTCTGTGGCCCCCAGGCTATGGAATGAACTCCCTTTTAATCTGCGCTCCCTTGATAACATTGTCTCCTTCAAGAAACACCTAAAAACCCACTTTGTTTACTCAAGCGTATAGCTAACCACTCACCATTAATGCCAACCTACCTCCATAGTGAATGCTTGCCAACTATGTGTTTTTCTATTATTGAACATCAGGCAAAGTTTTTCTCTCCCCCATTCTCTATGTTGTGTATTACTAGTATATTTTGCTCTGCATTGACCGTGTGTCTGAGTTACAATTTTAGAATTTAATCTTGATTGGATGTTTCATCACGTTGCTTATGTTTTTTTTATATTTTTTATATTTTATTCTGTTTCATTTTATCTTTCCACCATTTTTCATTGTTAGTGATTGTACAGCACCTTGTGAATATATTTCTGTGAAAGGCACTTTATACAGTAGATAAAACTTTACTTACTTAATAGATGATACAAGATCTTTGTTTAGAACTCTATCATGCAAAAGGGCAAGTGATATACTGTACATTCCTTCAGACAAGTCTGAAATTTTGTGATATGCAGGGTATTTACCAAGAGACTCGGTTCAAGATAAATCAAAGTTTATTCTGTATTTTTATTTTAAAGGGTCTAATTAGTGCAGCTACCAGGACAGTTATCAGAAACTTGCTTGTGGACAAAAAAAAAAAGTTCAGGAACTGTTGCACCACAAAGAAGAATTAAGAGACACAGCGTGCGCTTCAGTTTACCGCGTGGCCCCCGCTGCTCTGCTATCAAATCCTCCCTCCGTTTACCCCTCCTCCAACCCTCCTGCTGCCTCCACAATGAAATCCGTCAAGGTGAGGAGACTGCCCAATCCTTTTCTTTCATTAGAAAACAGGGAGAAGGAGTAAAGCACAAGCACACACGGGAGCACAAATGAACTGTTTAATCAAGAAACATTTTACCTGTGTGTCTGAAGTTGCCATGGAGATTTTGTGCAGACACGTGGAGCCGTGCTTAATGGTCTGACCTTAACCTTGCTCTTTCACAATGGCATACAGACACACAGCTGTTTTTTCCAGCATACATCAAGAAAAAGCTAGAGAACTGCGTTTTCTGTGATAACACAGTATGCATGCTGAGTGCTACATGACTTTGCTGAAATTTGCTGAAGAAGCTGAAATGGAGAACACCGCTTAAGGCCCTGTTTACTTGACGCCATTTTTAAGTGAAGCCGAAGCATTTCTGCTATGTATTCACAACTATATTTGTTTTACACTACACTTCATTTTCTCTCACATTGAATGGTTTTTAATCAGATCTCAGAGTGGAGTTTTTTGGAAATGCCCAGCATCAGTGGGAAATTGTGCACTGTGGATGGCTGCAGTTAGGTTTTTTTGCACTGTGAGAAGATAAACAACAGTAACAATGGTGGATAGCAGAAAGCTGTTTGTGCTACTCATCCTTTTCCACATGTAGGAACAAACCAAACTCATCTTTGTTCCTAATAAATATTTGTGCACGCTTCTTGTTAGCCAGCTGGTGATCATAATGGAAAATAGTATGAAATCCTTTAAAGTATGTGATCCATCTCTAAACTGACAGGACAAGGAGGAAAGCTAAGAGGCTTATTGCAGATAGCTCTCACCCCCTTTTTGGTCAGTTTGAGCCTCAGAAGTCTTGAGAGGCTTCAGAGTTCCTCTGGCAAAAAGTGTTTTTAAAAGGTTTTTTGTTTCAAACACTTTTCTCAGTCAAACGAAGTGATAACATACAGTACATGACTGAGCTGCTGGGGGGTTGTTTCTGATTCATTGTATGAATGTGTTTTTTATAAACTTGTGTGTGATGYGCTTATAGGCCTGTTGCGATTGCCTGTTGTCTATCAGATAGACAATAAATCAATTGATCGCGCAATCAAAAAAATGTGGTTGATCATTTTTATTTGTCTGCTTGTTTGTTTTTTGTCTCCCCCTTTTCTACTCTTTAGCGTAGGGAGGAGTGAATCTATGGTCTCTAACCTCTGAAGCATGAGAGCCCCGTAAACAGGCATTTAGMTAGAGGAGCATCATCAGTTTTCCAATGCCTTCTTTCAGCTGGCGACGCCTCAGGACTTCRTCAGGGCACCGTGCCAAACCTTGGCTTAGCCACAAGATTGTTTTGATTTTTACACCAYGTATATTTTGTAAAATTCCATAAACTTGATAGCTAAAATCAAAAAGTTAAAAAAACAATAGCTAACAGCAGCAAAAGGTAAGTCAAAGGTAGCAACGGCCTAGCTACAATCCAAATATGAGCTAAAAGATAAATGCAGCAACAAGCTATCTAAAACTTATACTAGCTGAAAGCAATAAAAGGTTAGCTAAAAAACTATCAAAAAGCAACACTAAGAAAAAGCGTAGCTAAATAAATGCAAAGTAGCAAAGTGGTATCTAGAAGCTAAAAGCAGCAAAGCGCTAGCAACAATCTAAAATGAGTAAAAAGGCTAGCTTAAAGACAGAAGTAGCTGAAAAGTAGCTGAAAGTAGCACAAAGCAARTAAAATGCTACAATAAACAACTGTAGCTAAAAACTAGAAGTAGCAGAAAGAGACAAAAAATAATAGAGCAGCARTATGAAGCAGATTTCAAAGAGAACAATGTTTTGAGAAATTTATAGACAGCTCATCGTGTTTTCCCAGTGGAAAATATTTATGAACACMTTTAAACATTCTGAAAAATATAAAAGTAACAAAACACAAAAGTCCCAGCACACTTCTCTAGTTTAAGCTGAATAGTTTGATGCATGAATAGTCCAAATAGCACAAAGAATGCAGAGATTCTTAGACTGCAAAAAAGTCTGGAAAAAGAAAAAGCAGGAGAACAATATTGTGAATGCTGACTCGGCGTAATCGATAGCACTCTATTCTGCTATGTATTCGTCGCCCACATAAGCAGCTCTCTTCAAAATGTCCCTGCTCTGTTTGAATCGTGTGTGGACTGTTTGTCTGTTGCACATCTCATGTATTTCTCAAGTGGATCCTCCAGGTCCTTGAAGCGCAATTTACAAATGTTTCCCCCTCCCCCAACTGCATTTCTCTTTCTGCCCCTTTTGCCCCTCTGTCCTGTTCTGTCTCTCCTGCAAGCCGAGTCTCTTTCCTGTGTGCTGGGGGGCCGGCGGAGGGGAAGTACACCGAGAAAAGAAAAGCAGTCCCTGAGTTCAAGTGCACGGGCTTAAAGACACAGCTGGTTTTGGCAGACGATTGAAAGATGGCGTGAAAACTGCCGAGGACGAGCAGAACATGAACCCAACGAGAAGGTCGCCGTGCACACAAGAGGCAGCATGGGTGTCGTTTTGTTAACGGAGGGAAATTTTAAAAAATTGCAAACAGGAAAACAGGAAAAATATCTCCTCCCCCTTTTTTCCCTCTCCACATATACTCCCCTCCCAGCTTCAGCTCCCTCCCTCCCTCCTTCTCGCCTCTCCTTCATTGCTATCCTGCATGCATACAAACACGATGACTGATGTCTTCCACCTCCCCTTTGCGTGCTTCGTTTTGTCAGCACCCTTTCTGCACCGCAGACTTTTTTTWAAAAATTTAATCGCTTCGCCTCTGAGTGTCACATATATGGTGGAACCGGACCTGCACAGCAGCTCCAGCACATGCTGTCCCAGACCCAAACCAGCAGCAGCACCAGCACCAGYGGCGGCGGTGGATCAGCCTGCTTCTCACTTTACCGCCTGTGACTTTAGTCACTGCCTTTCCCTCCTGAGCTCTTCCTCGCAGCGCCCACTTCCTTTGTCCACAAGGCATGTTTCCTTTCAAACTGCTGAGTGACACGGGGATGAAGAAAATTATATCTGAGGAAGAGGCAGAGGAGGCAGCAGTGGATAAAATGTGACACTGCTGGCTTCGTCAGAGAGATGGAAGTGAGGATAAGAAGACAAAAAAAATGAACTCATGAATAAGGATGTGGAAGCAGAGAGGAAAAGATCCTGCTGGAATGAGAAATGAAGCACACAGAAAGGTAAAAATGCAACTCTTTTTTAAATATGCTTTACGGTTTCTTATTCGTATTTTGTAAGAAAAGTAAATTATGTTCGCATGTTGTAATTTTTTGTGTGTGTGGATGTGTTCTTGTTGGTGTGTGAAATCCTACTCCTTTTCTCCCGCTTTGGATCGTCTCTCCTGTAAKCCTGCCTTGGCTTTCCCTGGCAGAATAAAAACAGGTTGGCTTAAAGCGAACTTGCCTGAAAATAAGTTTAGTTTGAGCCGAAAGGCTTGGCGTTGGGGCCCAGCTGGGAGGATGAAGGGTTGAGACGCTCACTTTTTTTGTGCCATTGTTGTATCAGTAATGTATACATTAACGTTTGCTGAGTTATCGCTGCTTTATTTGAGCTTTTTTTAAATTCTAATATCTGTTGTTCAGCTTTCAGCTGATATGAAACCAAAGAATAACACAAAGWATTTGAATTATTTAACCATCATCCTCCCAACTCTGGAATCAACACGTCCCACCCTCCACTTCCCGTCACTGTTTGTTTTTGGTCTCAGCATGAATCCCTGTTATGCTCCTCGCAACCAAACCTCATCTGTGTGTGTTTTTCAGCATCGACCAACTCTGTACTTACTGTACGAAACAGCTTTACGCTCTGCACCCTGTGCACACACTCCCTCGCAACCCTCTGCTTCCATTGTTTCGTCTTGATGAGCGATCCTTCACACGTTCTGTGAAATCTCTTCATCCACATCCGCGCTCTTCACAAGTCTGTGCATCTCCATAGTGACTCGAACTCCATAATACTCCAGCGTGCAAACTCACAGAGATGCCCCACTTCTCTTTATTTTCATCACAGAACGCCATGGGTGGGTCGGAATAAATGTGGAGATTATAGTAGTTTTCAGCTCGGAAAGTGAAAATAGACCCAAACGGATGACCGTGATGGGGAGTTCACAGAGTTTTCACAAAGGTGTAAAAAAAGAAAGTTAATTTGTTTTATTTTTTTTGTTATTCATATGCAAAAAAAAAAAATAAAAAAAAAAATAAAACTACAGATATGATTGAAAAACACCATTCTTTGTTTTAGTAATCATTTGTGTTGCATTATTTAAGGAACTATATCTGGTAATAGTTATACTTAATAAAACAAAATAAAAAGGCGGAAATTATACCAACAATTGAATGGGAACACAAAAATTACTTCATTTTTTATAGCAATTTATACCAAGACTTACATTTTTATGAACACATTTAATCACCTTTAGCCAATATGGACTTTTTAATAAAGTGATCAGTGCACAGAAATAATTTAAAATTCTAGTAGTTATATTATAAACCTATTTTTGTGCATTACATTTTTACATGACCTTTTTTCATCCTTGACAAGCTGCTCATTTTATTTACAGGTAATTGATTTAAATATGAACACATATTTAAAAAGTACATGCTATAAACCAAGGTGTTGTTTTCAACCTGCTAAACAATAAAGTTTCAGTCGCAGTTTGCTGCAGTTTTCATGAAATTGAACAAAAAGATATTTTTATTCATGCTTTTTTTCATTTTTATTTTTTTGCATTGTGAAAGGGAGATGGTTCCCAGCAGTCTGTTATTGATATAGTTGCCGATCCATTTAGGTATTTTTCTGACCACTTCAGCTCTAAAAATATCTGAGGAATAATTAGGATGATTATGCAGGAGAGTGACCTTAATGCCTGTATGAGTGAGTGCTATCTCTCGGCGAGAGCGTGAGGTGGCTCGACAACAGCTACAGTAATAATTTGTGGTACTTATCCTTTACAGTTATTTTGGAGCGATCACTCTGCACCTTCTGACCCAATACACCTGAGAGTTAATGTTTTTTACTCACATTTACAGCCTACATGGCATTTAATATCTCAATTAAATGTCTTTTTCTTTACTTTTTACATAAAAATGTAAAAAAAAAAAGGTTTCTCTTTCTTTCTGATTATAATTTTACTGTTATTCATACATTAAGGTTCTTCAAAATGTTCGTTTTGGTCACAATTGAAAACATTAGGTCATTTGAAGTGAGACTCTTTGGGAAGGTTATGAGCAAAAAAATATCTTACCTGTTGTAGAAAGCTCTTTGAGTGACCTCAGTTTGAGGAAATAGTTTAATTATGACCAACAARACAAGCTAACAACTAGTTTGAGTGGAGCCAAGACCAAAGTTGAACCCTTACATCACTTTTAGTTTTATATAACAGGGTTATTCTGACTTAAATAATATATTTCTGCCAGAAATGCCTTAGGATGTTTCAAAAATGTTCTAACTGTTACAGCTATTCGCCTTTGCAACAAAGCAAACAATGTAAAAAATAAAGAGTAATTTTGAAATTGACAGGAATGTAAAAATGAATAAATTAGAATTTGTAAAAACCACTATGACATTTTTAAAAGTTTAGTTAATTTAAGGCAGAGGCAGTCCACTTTGTTCTTAGCCTATTTGTCAGTATGGTCAGAATTAAACTTTTAAAACCCAATTTATCCAAACTGAGCCTGGTCAAAGTCTTATCTCCATCATATAAGATCTTAATTGTTAATCTGTTCACAGGACCACATGTCAAAAATCTGAATTATCTCTTTAGCATGTTTGTGCTGATTCAGGTGAATCAAAATTTAGATTTTTATTAAACTTAAAAGCAGAAAAAGCCTAAAGCAACAGCTGTGAACGGCTAAAATMAAAAAGCTTTTATTCAGATCGCAACACTGATCTGAGCGTTTGAAACATTCTGTGCTTCACCACAGGACCACTTTGATGTCACAATACTGAATACTTTGGCAGAAATAATGGATTGCCATGGGTTGTCGGGATAAAAAGAATCCAACGGTTACTTAAAACCTTTTCAACTCGATGTCGCCACTTACTGATCCCAGCACATCTAAACATTCYGAGTGGACAGGAAGCCATTAATGTGCTTCACTTTATAAAACATAACTCGCCCTTCGCTATCAATTATGTAGTTCTGGTGTGAAAGAGATGGGAAGAGGGCCACACACACGACAGGCAGCGAGGTCCGGCGTGGGGAGAAAGCRCCGCACCACGTGACCGGCTGCTGTAGTTGTGCTCGCGCTCTCTCACGGCCTGAGTGAGAGCTATTCCCCGCGGACCAGTGTTCCAGTTGCATCAGTGTTTGTCTGCCTTCTCTGGGACGTGGGGGCTGAAATAGGGTTGAAACTGAGAGAGCTCCATCTGGATACCCAAAGGGCTTTTCTACGTTATTAGTACGGYGCAGATAATATTTCTTTCTATTGCACAAGACCCAAAAGTCCTGCACCAGTTGAAACCTCTAACTGGTCTGGTGTTTCATGCTGCATGAGGTGTATACTGGGATATTTATTCATATTTTTCATATCTGACACAAATAATGTTTGTTAACCAACTGAACAAATAACATCATACACTCCGTGAAGGAATGCATATCACCCACCGCATTGCATGCCAGAGTTTTAGACTAAAAACATCTCAATGAGAAATGAAAAAGTTATAACCATTTTGGTTAAATCTTGAAAATAACATTGTTGCAATATCTTGTGGGATCTTAGCTYTTTGGAGCAAATGTATTAATGATCAAGCTACAATCATAATTTCTATGACTGTTTGAAAGATTCAATGAAGTATGGCTATTTTTGGTAAACTAATTTTGGTTAACTGCGATGGCCTTCTTGAATTGACTTAAAAAATAATCAGTTGTATATCTAAGAAGTGTTTTCCATGAGTTTAATTCATCCAATAGTTTATGAGATATTTTGCTCCAGACAAACAGGGTTAACCAATTGTTAATGTCAAGGTGTTAAGAAAAGATAASATACAAGATATTTTCTGGGGATGATGTTCAGCTACTACCAAACCAAATTTTAGCTCAATATATGTAAAATTGGTAGAGTCATATTGTCTAAAATCAGTTAGCATTGGCAGCCATCTTGAATTGGCTTGAGTCCAATGTTTAATTAGTTGTAGAGGTACACCCAATGATTACTTCCTGAAAGTTTCATTAAAATCCATTCAGTGTTTTCTAAGATATTTTGGTAACAAAAAAAGTTAATTCTAATAGTCAAAGGCACACAAACACACTCATACACACACTCACATTGAGACATAGGGGAAAACACTATCATTGGTTAATAGTAACTATTGTGAAAAATACTATTCTCTGCGATACAGTGCATAAAATAACCAGTTTATATCACTTTGACCATGATTTAATATCACTTATTACAATAACATTTTTTATTACCACGAAATTAATATTAGTAATTGTTTTTAGGAGATTTGTAGTACGATGCCAATTTGTATGCTTTCAMTTTAATTTAGTAATTTAGTTACATCAGGAATTTTCACTTGAGTTGAACGCTTTGATTTTTTTTATCCCCAATAAATCCAGTTCTTTTATAGATATTTTATACATGTCAGATCAAAACTGACAGTCAACAGATGAAAGATAATTATTTGAAGCAAAGCAACATTAAATCAGCATGGCTACAGTACCAAAATATTAAAAGATAATAGCATCACTACATGATGAAAATGCTGAATATATGATAAAGATAGAACAGCAAAAGCATTCCGAGGTGTACTTTGTTCACCTGAGATCTGACAAGTTGCACATAAATGTGCTTACTGTTTTCAGTCACAGCTGGTGTCATAATACTGTACATTAAAAATTACATCAAGTAAATCACTGTAAAATAGTACAGATTGTCTGAATCAAACCAAACAACACAATTAGATTAAATGAAACGTGAAGCATGACAAAGTAAACATAAAATAACAATTGGAAGATCAACTTTATTATTATAGTTCAATATCCTGCACATCAGTCTCCTGTACTGCGGGGTGCCAAGTGTAACATAAAATGTTAAAAATATCACTAACACATTTTCACTATTAAGCTCACTTTCTTAGTGTTACRATTTTCCATTAACTCTTTTTTTGTTATTTTGCTCATTGTTCTTACATTTTACTAAGTTTTACTAAATGTTTAATTTAAATGTTAAAAAAAACGTAAATATTAAATGTGAAATCTAAATGTAAAAGTTAAATGGTAAATGTTATGGTTAAATGTTGAAGCTTATTTCAGAAGTGAACACAGCCTTTGCTGTTGGTGCTCTGCTCTTATGATGTAATCATCCTGAAACGATACTAAATTTTCCCTACAAGACATCAAACTTGCAGTTGTGGCCGGTGTCCAAGCTGCACATCGAACTGTCAAATCACAGGTATCATCCATATTTTTTCCAATGAATAGATTTTGAATTTAGATTTTAAATACCATCTTTAACATCGTTAGCCGTGCTGAGTGTTGACATTTGTTGCAGGATGTTGCCATCATCCTAGTTAGCTAACGCTAACTGCTGCTAATGCTCCTAATGCTGCTGAAGATGGTATTTAAAATCTAGATTAAATGTCTTCATTTTTCCACATCATTTAAGATTTAATTTTTCCATTTAGTTTTACATGTTTAGATTTATGATTTAATATTTACACACATCTTTTAACATTTACATTTAGTAAAAATTTGCAAACTGTAAGAACAATGTGCTAAATWGTAAAATGTTAGTGGAAATATTTTAACACGCAGAATGTGAGCTAAATAACGAAAATGTGTTGGTGACATTTTTAAACATTTTAGTTTACACTTGGCACCCCATACCACCCTGCCCTCCAACCTTCCTGTTTAAATCTTTTGACAGCAACCAAGATTTAGCTGTGATACTTCTTCTTCTTCTTCTTCTTTCATTCTAAAATGAGGACATATCAGTCTGAATGTCTGGTCTTCTTTTCAGCTGGCTGGAATTTGACTAAATCTTCAAAAGAAAAAAAATGTTTTTTTATAGTTTGTTTCAGTTATACGAGTCACAAAAACTGATGAGTTCAAAGTCTTGTAAAATCTAGCTCTGGTGGGCAGAACTTGACCTAAACAAAGAGGATTTTCAGAAAGCCAAATGAAAATGTATGTTCTGTATGCTGCCAAGACTGGGGTGGGGGTGGGGGTGGTCATGAGTTGGGGGGGTGTATTAATGTAAAATAGAAAACCTTTTCCTTTTGTGATGCTTAAGTTCATAGGACGCATTTCCAGACGGGCTGTGTGGGCAGCTTAGCTTTAGAAAGAGGGCTGCTGATTGATTCTGGCTTCAGTTTAAAAACACACTGGCTGTTGATGTTGTGAAGATCTGTGACAAAATATCTATTTGATGAATCAGTCAAAGTGATTTTCTTCTAATTTTCTTTGGGTACACTTCAAAAGAACAATGAAATGTTTTTGTTTTTGGTGTCTAATATGGGCAAAACAGCTTTTTTTTCTTCAGAAAACGACTTATGCAAAAAAGTCTGAAAATATGATGAAGTTTACCTCACTTCTGTGTGCATTGAGATTATCTCCTTCCTTCCTTCCTTCCTTCCTTCCTTCCTTCCTTCCTTCCTTCCTTCCTTCCTTCCTTCCTTCCTTTCCTATCCTATCCTATCCTATCCTATCCTATCC
>NW_013952550.1:1213647-1221539 GCF_001266775.1 Austrofundulus limnaeus
CCTTCCTTCCTTCCTTCCTTCCTTCCTTCCTTCCTTCCTTCCTATCCTATCCTATCCTATCCTATCCTATCCTGGTTTCCTGATGGAGCGGCCAGGTGGCTGCCTTGTGTGTTCAGGAGCAGACAGAGGCGGTGAGGTGGGGGTTAATATTTGCAGGAATGCGTTTAGAGTCAGCAGTGAGAATTCCTCAGTTCTGCATTAGTAGGTCACAGTGTTTCCTTGTTGCTCTCCTATATCAATCCCCTTGTGCCCGTCTCCTCTTTCCTCCTCCACCGCTCTCCTTGTCTGCATCGCCACGCTCCTTACCAGTCTTAATGCACATCTCGTTTTTGTTTTGGGTTTATTTTTCTTCTTCTTCCGTAGGCTCTCTTTCAACTTTTCATCCTCACCATTTCCCCTCTCCTCTCTTTAGATGTCTCACAGTCATTTTTAGAGCCTCGGGGTTGGGGTGGGGGGGGGTGTTGGGTAAAAGGCTAGAGATAGTGAAACTGTGTGTGTGAGCGTGATAATTTCAGTGCATAGCTCTCACTCCCACTGGCCTTGTGTCCTCCTTGCAAAAGCAGTCATTTATGATTTATGGGGCAGCTTTCTAACAAACTGTTTTTCTTGATCTTTTCCAGCATTCCAGGAGCTTTTTGCTGCAGGAAATCAGAATACATCAACTTTATTTAAAAGGGACAGTGTACAGCTCAAACATAAATGTCACTATCTGATGCACCAGAGCTAATTCGTATCTGCRGTCCTTTGACATGTTGCAACAATAAAACAGAAAATATAAAAACCACAGGTTACTTTCACCTGCAAACATACACTCAGTTACACTTGAGCACATTTCTGAGCTGTTTTTATCAAGATTGTCAAGTTAGAGTTGAAAAGTCTCATAAGGCTACAGCTCCTGACATCATCAGGCAATGGGTTCCACTGATTAGTTGCCTTTACAGAAAAAGCAGATTGTCCGGTGACAGTACGGCAAAATGGGATGGTTCAGTCTCTCACAGATGGTATTCTCTTGGATTGACTCGTCTCTAAACCTAAAAAAATTTCAAAGAATGAAAGAACTTTTTTTTAGAACATATAAAAAATAAATGTGTAATGCTCTAGAATGCTACAGTGGTGGTAGTGCCTTGGTTTTATTTCCAAGGCTTTCAGAGTCTGTTTCAATAGGGACTCAATTACTGTAGATTAAAAATAAATCAGGACAAAAAGTTATTGTGTTGCAAACACACTAGTGATGTGACGTTCATGAACGATCCAAATCTTTTGAACAGTTTTTTACAACAAACGATAGGAGCCGAGTCGCGGGCAGTAACGAGCCATTTGTAGTATTATTTATTTTGTTCTTCATATAATTTTTATTTTTTCTTCCTTAAATTGCTCCCGCTTTGCTTTTTCACAGAAAACAGGCAGAGTGGTGGAGTACAGAAGCTCACGGAAAGGGGGTTTCTGCTTGACAAAACACATGGTTCCACCCACGTAACGTGATGACATCATCACATCGCCGTACGTGATGATGTAACTCGTTCAAAATTGAACGCCTTTTTTGAACATCTCCCCAAGTTCCGGATCCCTTAAAAGAGCCATTTATCCCATCACTAAAACCCACATAAAGTGGTGCAAAATTAGTTTGAATTATTGTTTTTAGAAACCAAGCTAACATTTTCAGACTCACAATCTTTTTGTAATGTTGAGTCACTGTTTTAAAACAGAAGCTTTTACCGATGTGACAACATGATCTGCCAGACTGCTGGAAGTCTGTGTAAGCTATAGTTATTTATTTCACGTAACTCAGAGTTTGCCAAACTTTTAAAGCAGTTGCATTTCAACATCTATTGGACTTAAACGTCAGATTTTGTTGTGCGTTTGTCTTTTGATCACATTTCTACAAAGACAAGGTTGTGGTAAAAAGTGAGACTGGATGAACTTATATCAGTAAAAAAAACAACAACTCGTCATGAGATACTTTTAAGGGAGCACTCCAATAAAACTATTGAGGAGGGTTAAAATATACCTCCTCACCGCTGTCAGCTTTGATAGCTTATATTTTAAACCCAGTGTGTTAGCTCAACTCTAACAGAGTAAGAAAACCATTGCTTTGAGCATTCAAGCTTAACTCCAACTGAAATGTTGAATTTATTGAGTAAACTAATTATGAATCTTTTTTTTTAAATGGTACATAAATAATTTGGAAAACTCTTCACTTCATTTAGTTTAGAAGTTGTTAATTAAAAATAGCTTTTTAATACCGGCAATACTGTATGTGTTACTCTAATTTAAGGCGAGGAAGAGTTTAGTTTTGTTGACCTAATTTTTTTTTATTAAGACACATTATTAGGTTTTACAGCTCTGGTTAATGCACACATGCAAGCAAAGAAATCACCTTGGGACATCTTTAGTTATTAAATTTAATATTATATTTTCAGACAAGTGCCTAAGTTAATTAGCAGCATCTAGTTGCTTTAAAACCTCATTGCTTTGATGCAACAAAATCTGCTTGTTTTGACTGTTGAAAGGCTTAGGAAGGAGGGGAAAAATTGTGTTATTCAAGCAACACCCAAGTTTCTTTTCGTAGCGTGGAATTTGAGCAGGTTGACATTTCTATGGCCAAAGTCCATCTTTGGAAATCTGAGCAGCTGATAGCAAATGTACCGTACAGATTTGGGGCTTTGTTTTAGTTTGTCATTTGACAAAAATAGAATGGCTTAACTTTAGGAAACTTTTTAACAACACCGAGGTGAAAATGGACACTTGAAAAAAGGTATAAATTAAAGCATTTTGACTTCAAAGAACTATAGAGCTAGCTGTAGCAGCTGCTGCTTCATCTTTGTTTTCCTGCTTTGTAAGTGCCTAAATATGTGCAAATATGGCTTAAGAAGTATAAGAAGTAAATATTGTCCAAATTCTTGGTCAACCAATTAACAGCCCTACACTTAAAAAAAATAACTTGTACGGTTTACTTGAAAAAAAATCCTCRTAACAATTTGCACTAATGTTTGTTAAGTAAAATTAAATGCTACAAATTCATGTAATATTTTCTCATCGTTATCTAGTAAAAGTTATTAAGAATATAGTTAAAGATTTGTGAATAAATCAGGTACATTTTACTTAAATTGCTCAGTTAAAGATTGTAACATATACTTATTGCACAATATTGTAGCATGACACCTCACAGCTACAGAGAGAGGTGTAGCTCTTGTTGTAGTTCAATACTTCACCACCAGGTGGCGATTTTGAAGAACCTTTATTGGATTCTTCTTCATGAACAACACAGACAAAGTGAAACTCACAGGTCTTATTAATGACTAGGCCTACCACTCTCATCATGGTTACTTCTGCTGAATGGTTTAACACAAGTTAACAAATAATGAACACACAAATTAGAGTAACACAACAGACTAATCGCTGAAAGAACAATGTTAACCAATTCCCWAAAATGATTTAACAACAACAAACATGAATCCTACCCACAATCATATGCAGTCACATGACAAACAGCCAAACGCAGCAGAATGCTACAATATAAATTCCCTGACAACTAAATATYACCTACATTATGCCATCAAACTATTGTACACCAACAAATGTATTCAAGCAAAAGAAACTAGACAACTTATGTTTTATTTCGACCATGTCTTRTCCTCTCCTTGAAAAGTGAAGCAAAGGAATGAGGAGYAGCAGYTTTTGTGTGYGCRTGCRCCYTCAGTTTTAGCCCAAAAGAGTAGAAGTTACTTATTCATGTTTATGTGCTGTCCAGAAAAAGCACTTAAATATTACTGGTAAAATAACATTAGCATTTACTTTTTTGTACAGTAATATTGATATATAATATAATGTGTATTGTTTATTTAGTAAATTCTAGTAGTTTAGAGATTTTGATATTTTTAAATAAAATTTAAAAGAATAATTAAATAAATGTTACTACACCCAAAAGTTTGTTTTTTTCAGTGTATCTCTAACTGCTGCTGGAGAGGATTCCAAGTTCTTAGACTATCAGATCTATGACAGTCATCACGTTAGTTTGCCTTTTTCTTCCAGTTACTATCACCATGATGGTCAATTAACAGCTATCAAGCATATAAAATGCTCGCTAAGTGCATGTGCCCAAAGCATATGATTTTACTGACAGTGACTTGAAGTGTCACTACATCTCCTCTGGTAACATATTGGTGGCGTTCACAAGGCTCCCCATTACGCTGTGCAGTGATAGACACGCTCTGCAATGGTGTTGGAGGTGTCTGCATCGCACATCGTCTCCCTCGAGCGTGCCAGCTCCCTGGTGCCAGACAGGAGGAGGAGGAGGAGGAGGAGGAGGAGGAGGGGGTGAGAACGCTGTGAAGATGGAAGGGGAAAATAAAGATGAAGGCGCAGAAGAAACAGGTTGTCTGAGGGGTACGGTGGGGAGAGGGTGAAAAAGCAGGACAGAGTGTCTGAGGGAGGAGGAAAGGGCTTGTTGAGGGAGAACAAAAGGAGGTGAAGAAAGCAAAACAAGGCGGGACGATCGGTATTTACTGTGAGTTGGCTAAGTAAATCATTAAAAAAAAACACGGTCCTCATAGTTCGGTGGCTTCTTTGATCAACTACGTAAGGTGAAATTTCCATTCAAAGCGTTACGCGTAAACACAATGTCAAACAGAACTGCTCAAGAGTCAAGGATGAACAGGTCCGCACAGTGGAAGTGAAACCTGCCGTTGGCGGCCGTTCTTCTGGTCAGCCCGGGTCAACAGGGTCACGTTTGTAAGATGAAAGGAGAGGCTTCGGTTGGTTGATTCCAAAGGGGGTAGGGGTGGGGGGGAGGTCAGGAAGTGGCCCCCCAGCACAAACACCAGACTCATTGTTCAAGTTCAAGGTAACGCTGAATGGGGTTTTCATTCACTCGGCTCAGCCTGGCAGCCAGTGACGAGTCGGAGTTTCAAAAAAAAAAGAAAAGAAAAGAAAAGAAAAGGCTCGTAATTAGAGGAAAACATTGCCCTTGGCATCATCTGACGCTGGTGTCACGCTGTTATAATTGTAAACTAATTATGCCACTTTTATCTATTTAATTAGGAGGTTTTGACGCTGACTTGAGGGAGCGTTTCGAAAGAATTAGCTGTGAAATATCTCTTTCAGAACACGAGTTTAAAACGTGACCTGTGCTCAGGTGCCCCCACCCCACCCCCACCCAGACAATGAACAAGGTCACAGACGAAGGGTCAGGTGTCAGGGAGGCCGCCGACCCCTCACCCTCCCTCCTTTTCCCCTATGTTGTGTCTGCTCAGTCGTCAGCTCCTCATTAAGTCCTCACGGGGGGATTTCCTGTTCGCCTCCTTCACTTCCCCATTCCTGCTCAACCCCCCCCCCCCCAAAAAAAAAAAAAAAAAAAAAAAAACGGAGCGCCGTATTAGCTCTTTTAACAAAGCATGAATAATTAAACCCTTCGCAGTTTCTGTGCTGGCGACGTGAACGGACGGCTTAAAGGCTGTAACCGCACACTCGGAATGCAGGAGCTGTAGTCAGAGCAGTAAAGAACCGGCTAAAGAGCCAAAGCTTTGGGAAGTCGAGGCCTGTAATTGATAACTTTGTGCTCTCAATAAACTACTGTACAACACACACACGTACGCACACACACACACACACAGAGGGGCACATAATTCAGCGTCTGACTCACTCCCTTTAACAGAAAGTCAATAACAATACAGGAATGATTAATCAGTCTCTCCGTGGCCCCTCCCTCGCTGCTCACCACCTTCCACTCTCTCGTCTCAACCCCTCTCGCTCTCGCTCGGCTCGGTATCGATCTGAATGCATTTGCCTCCCATTTATCCGTTAGCATCCCTCCCCCCACCGTGCGTGCGCCGCCACGGCATTGAGCGGCCACAAAGAACCTTTTTACGCAGGAGTGTCGCGCACGCGCGAGCTCGCGCCGCAACACACACACCGAGCGAGGCGCGCCTCCGTCCGACTTGGAGGTGCTGCACTCAACTGGCAGCGCACCGAGGGATTTGGCCCGATTATTCTGGGCTGCAAATTAGTAGGGTCCATTTCACAGTGCAGGTGCAATGCATGTGTGTGTGTGTGTGTTTATACGTACACACACTCGCCTCGGGACAAAGCGGAGTTCTTCGGGGTTTTAACTGGCAGCCCCCTTCTTGCCATTCTGCTTGGTGGCACACAGGTTACCATGACACCAGACTGTTTTGTCTGCCCTTTGACCTCTTTAAGGGGTCCTGTGGTAAATCAGGCATTACACGTGAGGGGCAAGTAGAAGGGAGGAGAGGGATGTGGGGATGTGGGGCATTTCCTCTGTAAAGATGAAGCCCAAAAGGTTCCTCTATACATCCGCTTTGTAGCGAGCAGAAGGTGGGGAGCCTCTGAGAGGCTCGCAGCGAAACAAAGACACATGTGCACATGCAGGCATGGCAGCGCTCAGCGAGGGTAAATGAACCAGGCTGGAGCTCCCAGGAGGTGGGGAGTTATTATGCTCATTGTGCAGTCGGCCAGCTAAAGCTGTTCGGCTGCTTCTTTTGAAGTTATATTTATCAAGCCGGAGCAGGAGGCTTAGCGCTCCGAGCTGGTGCATTGCTTTGTCCACACTGCAAATTGCATGTGTGCACTCAAATAGCTCTGCATTTTTGTTATCCACCCCCCCTCCTTCTTCGTTTCTTTTCTTTCCGTCTTTCTTTTCTTTTCAGGATGTGAACACCTTCAAAAATGTTGATCCGAAGAATCTCGACCAATTAGATTCGGTGCCGCAGCTTTGCCTTCACCTTCGACTCCCGTCTTCCAGCAGCGAAACGCCGAAGCGATTCTGTCCGACGGCGTTAGGATCAGCACCCCTCGGTTGCTGATCAAGTTCAGATGGTGTTTGCAAATATCCAAACACAAATCTCAGGAAGCCAAACAAACCGAGTCAATGTTGCTTTAAAAATAGCGGAAAATTAAAATGTCAGCAGCTCAGCTGTGGAAATGGCTTTTAGCACGATTAATTCCTCTTCTTTATGTGTCATAATGCCATCTTTTATATAACGTTAACTGATTTTCTCCCTGTTATTAATTAAATTCTTTCAGTTAACATTCATATTATAGCCCCCATTTTATTCTCTTGTATTCATCTTTTTTTTTATAATGAAATGACGAGTTTAAAACATGTTCTTTTGTGTCGGAATGGCACAAAGAGCAGAAAGTGTGTAATTATAACGCACATTAGATACTACCTCAGCGGCAGTATGGATGTAAAAGATGAAACCGCAGCATTTCTTCACAGCTGAATGTTTCGCTCTGTAATAAATTCATCCACTCCAGTTCTCCAGTGTTGAGTTTACAGTCTGTGGTTTATTCCTTCTAACCTTGATGCATGTTTGTGTTTTCTGTTTTTCTTCTTCTTCTTTTTTTTTTTACAGTCAACTTCGCAGCTTCACGCCTGAATGACGCCCGCTCTGTGAGGTCTCAAGGTAAAAATGTTCCTAACAATTATTTAATTCAGACGTCTCATCTATTGCATGTAGCTTGGATTTGTTTTTAAAACCCTGATGAAACTTTAACAAACAGAATGCGAAAAGTGATCCTATGTGTCTGTTTTTCATCCTATGTTTGTATCTTATTTTAATATAAACCAATTGGTGGATAAAATATTCCAGCTGTTGTCTGAACTGTAACTCAAAACCCTGCACTGCAAAAACTGTCCATCTTACCAAGTTTTAAAATCTTATATCCACACAAAAAGTCTTTTTTTTATCTTGTTTTGAGACTGATTTACTAAACAAGAACTGACTGTGTAAGAATAATCATCTTGTTTTCAGAATATGTAAGATTATTTGTCTCGTTAGTCTGAAAATTTGACTCAAATTAAGTCAAAAATTTCTGCCAGTGGAGTAAAAAAAATTTACTTGGAATTATTCATAAAATACTTGATTTGACTC
>NW_013952550.1:1221549-1227901 GCF_001266775.1 Austrofundulus limnaeus
GAGTCAAATCAAGTATTTTATGAATAATTCCAAGTAAATTTTTTTTACTCCACTGGCAGAAATTTTTGACTTAATTTGAGTCAAATTTTCAGACTAACGAGACAAATAATCTTACATATTCTGAAAACAAGATCAAAAAGACTTTTTGGCTGGATATACGATTTTAAAACTTGGTTAGGTGGACAGTTTTTGCAGTGTGGAATAGTAGGCTTCATAAAGCTCAGTAATTTCTGGAAAACTTACAGTTTACTGCATTTTACTTTAAAAATGAAAAATAAAAAGCTAACAGGCGAACCCTGTGGATTCAAACATTTTTTCGCCAAGGTTATAAACAAAAACAAAAATACAACATGTAGCTCTTGAATTGAGCTCCTACTGTATCAAAAATTACCTCAAAAACTGTAGAACTGACTGAATTACAGTGATTATTCGTGGTTTTTAAGTTAGCTGTGGTGGACATCTTGAATCAGGTTTGATTTCAGAGTAAGTACAGATGCATGTCCAGTGATTACTGTCATAGTTTCATTAAAAGACATTTTGTCCTTCATGAAATATTTAGCTAACAAACAGTCACAAGCCACCACATGATCACTTCATGGCAGCTGGCATTAAAAACGATCAGAGAGAGTTAACCTTCAGATTTTACAGCAGATTAAAAACTAAAAATATTCATTATGTCTTGAACACGTTGGTGCAGTATGTGCTGTTTGAAAAGAAGAAGCAAACTCCCTGTATTCCTCAGATCAGACTGGATTATTAATGTTATTTGTTGTTTTTTTTTATGATAAAAACCAAACAAAATGCTGACATTATTACTTTATGTTGAAACATTCATGTGAACAGAGAAACCTCGTGACATCTTTTCTTTAAAACACAGTTTGCTCTGCTGCAGCTGCTTGGCTAAATTCATTCATTGTTGCAGCATCTCAAGTGACTTTCTCCTTTTTTTTTGTACGAAGCTGCAAACCGAATGACTGCACACAAATATTCCAACCGTACACAAGCAGATTGGTTTTTAATTTCAGCCCACACACAGAACAGATTAACTCTGAGGAGCTTTAGGCCTTGAAACCAAATATATATTTTTGTCCTTGAATTAATTGGCCTGAAATCGTGTCATGTAATTGTGTGTTTTTTTTCCCCCAACAATTCAGTGCGAACACAGATATAAATTAATCATCGTCAGACCCACTGTGATGCAGCTTCCAAGATGCTGGAGCAGAGATGATGAAAATAATTTATAAGATGTCTAAAAGTCTTTCACAAAAAAAAAGTATTCCAACGTAGGATGCCGTTGCTTTGAAAGTGCCTTTGAGCCAGGCATTTTCTTTAATTAAACCCCCCTCCACCCCGGGGCTCGGTGTTAAACCAGACGCACTCTTCCAGCTTGTGTTTGATTGGAATCTTTGGAAGGGCGGCGTTTCCAGAGGCCACTCACGCACACCGATCCCTGCGTGCGTAAATTGACAGCTGTGCCATGGCAACAGTTTGGCTAGTTGCCAGGATGTTGGGGTTACCAGGCAAAAAGGTTCCCATGGCAACCTCCGTTTTGCCATCTTGGTACGCGAGGGTTGGCRTCAACCAAGGAGGATTACAGCGCAGGACAGAGAACTGTTTTCACCTGGGAAGAAAAAGAATAATAATTTGCATTTCAGCCGCTCGTGGCGTCAAAAGGCGCACTGCAACATCGAGGCAAAAAATAAAAAAACAAAACCGATGCATCCAAAATAAATAAAAAAATCAGAGGTGGTTTCTTTTTATTCATTTTTGTTTCCCCCCAGGGATGCATCATTTTCATTTTCTCCACAAGACAAACCGGTGAAAACGTTCTGCTGAGGCTGGGCCTAAAAGTGACACAGTTATCAAACTTTGTGGACAGTTGGTGCAAAATAATCAAGCCTGTGAGGAATTTTGAACTCAGTGACACCACTCCTCTTTTTTTTCTTTTCTTCTTCATCTTCTTCTTATTTTTTTTTAGGAAGAGCTTTAGATATTTTTCATAACGAACTGGATTTTTCACGGCCCAGGCGGGGCCGCTTTAGGGCGAAACGAGAGGAAGAGTGAAGGATGGCTGACACTGGCGCAATTACGCCGTATTTCTGTGTGAATTCACAGTGGAAATCTCACAGAGACGAGGGGTTAATCTTGTAGGGGGTGGTGAGAGAGAGAGAGAGGAAAAAAAGGCCGTCCATCCGGCTCAGCGAGACAGAGGGTGGTTAAAAGGGTGAGAGGCTAAAAACGGGGACCAATCAAGGCTAAAGCAGAGAAAAGATTGAGCGTGTGAGGAGGAGAAGGCGAGCAGGAGGGCGGAAAGGGTTCAGCGGATTAAAAGGAAGCGGCAGGGGAAGGAAAAAAACAAAAACAAAAAAACAAATACAGCCTATCAAACACAAACCAAAAGATAAATGAGAAGTTTCAAATCGACTGTGGATTTTWTTTGTTGAAACATGGATTCTTTTCATTCCAACACACCGAGCAACAATTCCAAGCTCCCATTTACTCCTTTTTCAACACCGCAAATTCTTTCTTTCTTTTTTTAAATTCTTTAAAATATCTACAAGTCCTAAATTGACTTTGATTGCATCTGTTATTGCATTTTCTGCTCCGATAAGGGCCTGCTGAGATTCTTTCAATGGCATCCTGACAGCACATCATCTTGCCCCAGTTATGTCTGAATCAGTGCTTGGAGTAACCCAACACTCCTGGCTCGTAGCTGCTGGAATGCACCGCTCTGCCAGCCGTCATGCTCTGCACAACAATTATCCTTTTCTGCAGAAAGCGCCCGAAATGTTCGGGTTTTAAAAGTCATTGTATTTTTTTATTTCATTTTATTTTATTTTATTTTTTACACTTTCTGACGTGTGGAAAAACTCCGCATCGACCACGGCGCAGAATCAACCGCGATTAAGACATCTCACATCTTGACATGACAGCAGAACTGATGTTAATGACAGATGGTGGATGCTGTTCAACTCCCATGAAAACCTGACAGCTGTTTAGCAGAATCGCAGCGAGATGAAACGCTGCAGCCGTTAATAAAGTCGGGATTATTGCTCTTTTATTTTTGTTTAAGAAAAAAAAATTATTGAAGTTGTTGCCCCTTTTTTTAAATCAACACAGACAGTTGTGTTGCATCTGTTATAATTGCTCTGTTGTTGAGCCCGATGAAAGAATTGGAGATTAGTGGACTGAAGAAGTGAGCTGTAGTTTGCACAGCCACCACTAGAGGGCAATGACACATAAGAAACTGGATGAAATGCTGCAAATAAATCAAGGTTGTGAAGCCTTTGTAGTACTCACACCTGCATGAGGAGCTTAGATAATGGGGTAAAGAATCGGTATTGCCTTGTTACAGTATATTTGTCCATGAAAGTTGTCTTATATTTGTCCTTCACTGGAATCCATCTATAAATACACAGAGAAAGATGGATTTTTAGGCTCTTCATATTATAGTTCTTGGCTGCGGTTCTGCCGTTCTTGTAAATTGCTCAACCCCCCCCCCCCTACTGCAGCCACTGGACATTTGCCTTCCTGTGGCGTCACTGCAGCACTCCGTGCATTTCCATGAAAATGCAATCAAGACCGCGGATCGAAACCTGATTTAATTAGTGAACAGTGTTAAAATGGGTTCTTTTTTGTTTGGTTCATCACATTTCTATCAACTCTGGTGCTTCATTTCAATAGAAAAGTGGTTGGCGCTGACCCAAGGAAGTCCACGTGGAGTCTTTATATGTAAATTAAACAAAAAATTTAAATCAAACAGGAAAATCCCCTTTAAGCTTGTACACGTTCGCCACTAAACTTATCAACAGTCCTATGGAAAGAGTAAAGAGGGACATGAGGTAATTGGTCGTCTGGAGGACAGAAGGCAGACAGGTGCAGAGTGTGTGTTTACACACACCTACGTCCTGCTGTTGAAAATCTTGTCTGGAGAGCAGCTCAACAATCTGTGCTCTGCAGTGTGAGGTAGTTGGTTGTATGGTTTCGCATAATAAACAGCCCGGAGATAACTGTACAACCTTCTAGCTTTCCCTGCGGAGTCACTTCATGCCACGAGCAGCAGACCACCAGCAGGGAGGTAAGTATGTTTTGTTACTCTGCCACAGCAACTCCTGGTGTTTCACAACAGGACTTTTTCCAGCTAAAGCGCCGTTTTTWCCCCCCTCTGTTTTTCCCTCTCGAGGTCTAATAACGCAGAGTCCTGTTCAAGAGCCCTTCTTGTGAGTTTATCAGAGATGATGTGGGCAAAATCGTGTGGCAGCCGGACGTGTTTGCTGTAAGCTGCACAGTAATCAAGAGCCTCACTGCAGCAAAAATACCGAGCTTAAACACCTTGGTTTTTCTATTTGATAAAAGACCTTCAGTAAAATTTTTACTTGAATATCAGTTGCTATTTATTTTATTTAATAACTCTTTTTGTCTTCTTTTTCTTTCTTTTTTTCTTTCAATAATTTAGGACCGTTTTAAATAAGCATATTAATAAGCAACAACAAAAAACTATTTGTTATAATACAACCGTGCTTTAAAAAATGCTATTACAAAACACTATTACAAACAAGACCATAATACATTCAAAATGAACATTTAACACAATGAAACAAATGACTGTTTCAAACAATTTCCCAACAGCTGACAAGACCCTACAAAATAAAACGTGGTTTACAAAAAATAACATTTTATAACAAAGGCAATAAATCCACCCAACATTTAGATTAACAAAATCCAAAATTACAATTTCTTGCAAAACTTAATTAAATTGAATTAAATAAATTACAATTTTACACATTTTACAAAATACATCATGCAAACTTCTAAACAAAAATGATACATTTCGTTAAATACAAAATACATCAATAAAAACATTTCCCAAAACGCATTATAATCAGAAAACACAGCATGTTTATACTAAACTAAGTATAATTTTTTTTAGAATAGGCAACATTTCTCAATACAGAAACCCTAAAAATGTACATGAACACAAAACATATTTTACCTTTTTTACTGCGTTTTCAAAACACTTCATGCATTTTGGATTTGGTAACAGTATAGTCTGTGCTRCACTTCATGGCCTGTAAAGTAAATTGACTAAAAAAATCTCAAATATTTTGAAGAAAGGGCAGCTGAATTTAAATACAGCTTTTCATGCTAATAATAAGAAAAAAGTAAGTTATTCTTCCACAAAAGAAAGTTTATCATTTTTTTCCAGACTATTAGTCGCTTCGGAGTGYATGTTGCATCAGTCAAAAAATGTTTCACGAAGAGCGAAAAAACAAAAGTCGCTATATTCACAGARCAGACATTTACTGTAATCTGGAATAAAACACCGTATAACTCCTGCCTGGAAGGAGACACGGATGAGACTGACTTACATGAATCTTTTGCAAAAACTGTAATGTTTTTTTTAGTTTAACTAAACAACATCTGCAGCAAGATACTAAAAAATAAATTATGGTACCAGCAACAAGCCACCATTAGCTACCATTAGCTAGCTTACCATCCTCAGTCGTCCTTGGCGTCTTTCTGCTGGATGGTCCGATACAGTCCTTTTCCTTAAAGTGCGATCTCATCCATTAGTGTGTCGCAAATAAAACGAAATAAATTGTGCGCCTTTGAAATATTTTGAGCCCTGAGGTTGGTACCTACAGCGAGGCAGGTCTTTGTTCAATGCAAACACAAACAGCCGGGCCCAATGCATGTCAACAAGCAAGTTCACCAATCTCCCTCCACGACATGCGATTAGCTTTCTTTATTTAAGAGTAACCTGTGCTTTTCGCCAGCCCCTCACAAATTTTTCACACACGCTTTTTAGTCGTTAAGCTACAGTGACGACATAAACCACCGTTGTCACGAGCCTAGAGCGCGCTCTCATGGCTACAGAGGGTAATGTTTACTCCTTGGTTCATATCAGTCAGGATGAACTGAACACATCAGTCAAAAAATGCTTCGAGAAAAGGAAATAAAATGTAGATAAGTCGCTTTGAGCTATAAATCTCAGAACCAGCCAAACTCTGAAAAAAAAGTACAACGTATAGTTCGGAAAGTACAGCAATGGTTAATACAACTTTGATGCACTTTAAATACTTTTAAATTTAAAATTCTTATCAAATTGATTTTAAGACTTAAACAAACAAACAAACAAACAAACAAACAAACAAACAATATATGACCACCATCATATCAAAATGAGGATTAAGTCAAATTTGGTCAAAATGATCTAACTACATTTTCAGATTTGTGGCTTTAAAAGCTACATTTTGATACCTGAATCCTGATATCATAAGCCTATCCAGAGATATGATTTATTTTGTCTTGTTGGTTACGATAATACATTACTGTTTGGTCTGAATCATAT
>NW_013952550.1:1229288-1231849 GCF_001266775.1 Austrofundulus limnaeus
CCTCCTCCTCCTCCTCCTCCTCCTCCTCCTCCTCTTCATTCTCCTCGCCTGGAAGGGTGAAAAAAGAGGGCATGTATCAGAAATGTGCTGAGTCGGCGCAGATTTATTACCCGCCACACAACGCCACTCTTCTGCCAGAGCAGATAGCTAAACGTCAGGCGAGGTGTTTGGGCCGAGAATAATTTACAGCAGATGGGAAAAGAGCTCAATCGTCGTATTTCTCTGTGCGTAGCACTGTTTTATGTAGCAAAAGATTGTTTAAAAAAATATTGGCTACTGGGTCTGCTTGGCGTGGTTTCCAGACAGATGCTGCATGTGTTTGTTGTGTGTGAGCAGATGTCATGCAACAATGTCCCCCCCCACGCACACCCATCACCACACACACACACACACACACGTGCCACAAGCCTTCGCACAAAGCTTCACACGTTCCCTGAAGCACCTGCTCGAGGAAACAAACTCGCAGACACAAATTCCTACTATTAAGCTCAGCAAAAAGCGGGCGCGGCGAGCGGCACCGCTGCTATAATAAGTGCCGCGAACAACCTCTTGGGACGCAACAGCAAACTGGAGCATCCCGATCCTGAGACAGACGAGGCAGACACCATCCCAGACTGATGATGTCATCCCCGTGGAGCGCTCCTGGTGCTTTGTCTCTCAGTGGCACTGCAGACTACAGCCACAGGCTCACACACACGCACACACACCTGTATGTGAGACTGTCACTCAGTTTCGGACGCTGCTCCAGTCTTTGCAGTAAAATGGCGCCCAGTTAGTCTGCGTCTTGAGGAGCGATGCTCTATTAAAGCCAACTGGGGGGGAAATACTGTAAGAGGGACGAGCACAAACCAACACCTGCACCAGTCGGGCTCCACTGCTGCAAACATACTGGAGCAGATTTCGGTTTCGAGACAATAATGCAGGACCAAACGGGGTCTGCATGAGAACACGCCGTGTCGAGAAAGCTCAACACATAGATCACAGCAGATGTTGTAAACACATCCAGAACGTTGTTTTTATGCAAATGAGATCATCATGACTTTGCAGCATGAGAGCAGCTATGAAGAAGGTTGGCGAAAAATGCTTCAGTGCATCAAAGTGGTGAATTACCGAAGGTTCAAAGCAAAGAATACGTTYGCTTTTGTTGCTGAAGTGTTGCTAAAGTAGCAAAAGACCCAACACATAGAGGCATCCGTGTTTTCGTCCTAATTATTCCGGAGGTGAGGAGTGGTTTTATTCTAACACAAACTGTAAAAGGTTCTTCTCTTATATGTTTATRAAAAATAGAATCACTGTCATGAAAAAGGTGGAAGATGTGTTTGACTGTGTTTATTCCCAGACATCATGTCAAGCTGTTCTCAGTTTTCAGTGAGTTTGTTTTTACAGCTTCCACTAAATGTTGCATGAGATCTGCATGCTTACTCCTGCTCAGAACATTTCTGTCTATTTTATCACCCCATTTCTAAATCATAAATTACCTAGTATGAAAAAGTTATTTTGAACATYTTGAAGTACAGTATTATCTAACTTAGATTTTTAGACTTTCTCATTTTGGAGTTTAATTCTGATCAGACTGGTGAGCTGTTTGGACCGGCCAGTCTCCATTTCATAGCAGTTTATGATGCATTTSCCTTTACACCACTGTCCATTTTTCATTTTTTTTCTTTTTCAGTTTTTTTTGTGAGCGCAAATAGCAGTAGCAGCCACTGTAGCACTTCTGCTGCAGCCTGGAGTCACTTCCAGTAGGACATTTATAATGGCTGTGTCTCAAATCAGTGGCTGCGTCCTTCAAAGTCCGCAGGATTCATTGCGCCGTCAGCAAATTAAAAAAAGAAGATGGCTGAGGATTTAAAAATAATTTTTTTAACCAAGTCGGCGAAGTTTGAAAATTCATCACAGMCAGAAGAATTTGTTWTTCATCATTATTCAACCAGGATCCCATTGAGATCTCTGATCTCTTTTTCAAGGAAGGCCTGGGCCTGAAGGCAACCTATTGTACATGTTTTGGGGCCTGGGGGAAACCGTAGTACCTGGAGAAAACCCACACAAGCACGAGGAGAACATGCAAACTCCGCACAGAAAGACCCCAGATCCAAACCGGGGAACGAACCCAGAACCTTCTTGTTGTGGGGCGTCGGTGCTAACCATTGAGCCGTCATGCTGCCAAAATTTTCTAATGAATGTTTAGCAACGTAGCTGATGAAATTTACACTGCATTGAGCTGTTAAATAAAATGCAATTACAAGTACTGATATATGAGCTAAACCCAGTTCACTAATGTTTTTTTTAATTTATTTACATGTAACCAGTGTTGTATAAAGTACCACAAAGTGATACTTGAGTAAAAGTACAAGTATCTTACCAAAAAAATTACTTCAGTAAAAGTTAGTCTCATTTGGGAATCTTACTTGAGTAAAAGTACAAGTATCTTACCAAAAAAATTACTTCAGTAAAAGTTAGTCTCATTTGGGAATCTTACTTGAGTAAAAGTACAAGTATCTTACCAAAAAAATTACTTCAGTAAAAGTTAGTCTCATTTGGGAATCTTACTTGAGTAAAAG
>NW_013952550.1:1231859-1239866 GCF_001266775.1 Austrofundulus limnaeus
GTAAAAAATAAATACTATCCATATAAACTGTGCCTCCTAGATAGAGTGAACTTAATTGTGGTTGAATGAGAAGTGTAAATATATAAAACTCTGATTTTAATGATTATGTCCTGCTGGAGTGTGACATGATTTGTTCGTGTACAAACTAATACAGTATCAGAGTTTTATATATTTAAACTTCTCATTCAACCACAATTAAATTCACTCTATCTAGGAGGCACAGTTTATATGGATAGTATTTATTTTTTATAATAACAAGCTAATGCAAACAAGCAAAAACGAAATAAAAGTAACAACTTTCTACTTCTTGCCTTTTTTAAATGTAAGGAGTAGAAAGTACATATAATTGTGTGTAAATGTAAGAAGTAAAAAGTAAAAAGTAGGCTGAAAATAAATGACTCAAGTAAAGTACAGATACCCAAAAATTCTACTTAGGTACAGTAACAAAGTATTTGTACTTAGTAACTTTACAACTCTGCATGYAACGTTTTTAACTGAAGTTATTACTCCATTAAGACGCGTGAATACGTGTTCCAATGCATTTGAAGTCTTACGGCACATGATATAAAATGTAACACCAGGGTAATGGGGTATCACATGGTCACACAAACATAAGTCATGTTAAGGCTAGACTGTCTCATTTCACAACTGTTTCATGCRGCCTACGCAGACTTCGAAGTCTGGGGCCTATGAGGGCCGCGGTCTACGTAAACTGCAACCCCTGAATTGGGACACACTATTTCTGCCAAAATAACCATTTAATGTGACATTGATGGCAGCATAAAAGCTTTTAAATACACATTTGCATGAGCTGCTATGAAGCACAGTGGTGAAATTGATAGGTTGCAGTGTTGAAACTGCCTTGAAATTTGAAGTTGTTCAGAAAGATTCACTAAAATCTGACCAGTGCTTTGTGAGATATTTTGCTAACAAATAGTTGACTCAAACAGTTAAGGGCAAAGTTTTAAAACCAGACATCACACGTTCAGTTAGTTCTTGTACCGTTGGTGTCTGGGATGAATCTCAGCTACCAACATGTTTGAATTTTAAATTCCCTGAGCTTGAGCTGTTTATATTCACTAAATTTGCTAATTCATGGGATAATGTGCTAACGCTACAGACTAACAAGTACGCACACAAACATGGGCAAAGATTTGCCTTCAGGCAATGAATACATAAATACATCCTGTTTAAAAAACTGTCTCTCAAAACATGGACAGCAGTATAGAATTAAGTTTTTTAAAATAATGTTTGCGTAAACCATGAAATTGTGTCGACTGGAGTTTTATTAAAAAGAKGAGCTCATTCTTTATTAGCTGTTGGCTCACTGAAGTGCCTGTGACATCAAGCTTTCGTAACAAACATGATTGCATTTTTRGATRGACAAYATTGCTAACACATTGSAAAAGAATTTCGCACWGCTGTGATGAACAGTTGTTGAGATATTTGCAYRTGAATTAACAGGAAGTGACATCAAAGGGGAATGTCAGCATGTGAACAGAGCAGACTGTTGAGAAGAAAGTGATGTTTCTTTAGATTATTTTGAGTCACTGTCAAAGTAAAATGAAGAAGAGGTCAAATAATATTGTTACAATAAAAAAAAGACCAGAGAGTTTCCTTTCTTAAAGAGTTCCCCTTTGATGTCACTTCCTGTTTCACTTTGGCTGAGCCAAGTTCTGAAGAAAACATGAATTTTATGTGACAAAATGGGTAAAATTAATAAGTTTAATAAGTTTCTTAAATATAAACGATGTTTTCTTCGACTTTTTGTATGTGAGTGAGAAGCATGTCWCAGACACTTGAAGCACTTTAAGGGTAACGGTTTAAAGAACGTCTATAAGTGTTAACATATTAACTGTAGCTTTTAGACGGAAGTCCACTTTATTATGGCCGACGTCTCGTGTTTGCCGTCTCTCCACCGCAGAGCTCTTGGTCAGTTCGTTCAGAAATAAAAGCGTCTCTCAGTTTACCCTAATTTGCTGTAAAAAAAAAAAAAGCTCCACTTTGTCGTACAACATGGTCAGAACACTTCAGGGCCATTAATGATGCTTCCACATCAACTGTAGTGTTTATGCTTCATCTCACTGAAGAGACAGCCAATCAGTGGCTCCAAATTAGATTTACTTTCATTTCTGAATTTCCCTCAGGGCCGTGAGATTCTGTTATCCGACGAGCCCAACTTCTCTGTCCGCGGCCGAGGGAGCAGCACAGATATTAGAACCCGGCTGCCTTTAGACATGCGAGYAGATTAGAGAGCATTAAACGGAGGRGAAGTGTTGTAAAGTTTTCACGCAACACAAAGGAGGCGTGCATATCAGYTTGGGGGAAACGTCACGGGCATTTATTGCATTTTTTTTTTGYCGGACCGATTTGGCTGCTAAGTGCGCAGCGAACAACTCTGATGACAAGCTGCATAATCAAGACACGTTTTCTAATTGGCAGAGCTTCCCATGATGGGTTTATTTAATGTGTTTGATGTCACTCCAGCTGCAATTTAGCATGGCGTTAGAGCCACACCATAAATCCTGTAATCAATTTGATGACGGTATGATTGGTGTACACACAGGAGGAGGCAGTAATGTCGGGGCTCTTAGGTTCATGAGACTCCCAGGCTTCATATTTTCTCTCAATTCACATCCTATTAGAGATTCTGACCCTCCCCCTCCATCCTCATTCTCTGCCTCTGTAGCCTCTCCACTCATCCCCACATCCCTCCTGCCTCTCCCCCACCTCACACACACACACATACTGCTCCCCTCTTTCACACAAACACACACACACACGCATGCACTCGTTGCACTCTCTCTTCCCGTCTTTACAAACGTRGCGCACAGACTGAAGAGTGAGCGTGAGTGAGTGTGTGTGCATGTGTGTGAGGCGTGAGGTGTTTGGGAGAAGGCGTGCAAAGGATGAAGAAGGGAACATGTGTTCATGTGTTCCGGCTCGTGCACACACATGCTTTTTCTTTYTTTTTTTTTCATTTTCTTTTACTCTACCTCTCCTCTTTTATTTTTCTCTCCTTTGCAGCCCGGCGGTGTTTCGGTGGCAGCAGCCCTGCAGAGACAAAAGGTGAAGCGGTGCTGCAGAGATGTTGTCAGGTAGGTAGCGAGCAGAATAATGGAATCAATACTATTGTCTGTAACCTACCTGCTGCTGGACTCCCTGTCTGGCCCCAGCAGAGAGCATCAGAGAGAGGTGGTGAATCAGAATCACCCTGCCTGGAAGAAGAGAAGAAAAGAAAAGGCTGACTGTAAGGTGAATCCCTCCTTTTTTTTCTTCTTTTGGGTAAAACTAGCTTTTGTTTCTGTTGCAATTCGATGCAATTCTGTCTGAAACTTCGTCGCCGCTTCAAATTCACCGACAATACTAAAACAAGTCATGCGAGAATTTAAAATTCATTTTCGGATCCGTCTTCATGAGCTTTTGTTGCTGTTAATCATTAGGGCTGCATGTTGCWGAGCTCATGCCTGTGTTTTACGCTCAATGAGCACCTCATTACCTGTAGATTTACCATAGTTTTATTGTAAAACTGGCAGCTGTCGAGTCACTTAAAGGGCATGATTGATCATTTTGCGGCGTGCGTGCACGCAGTCCACGTTGCACCTGCTRGATTCTGACCTGTGAGCGTTTTTGTTTTATTGATACTTGACAATATTTAGATGAAACCTCAAATCCACCAGCAGACAAAAAAACATAACTCGTACCAGTAATGACATGYCTGTCACGCTCGGCGGTCTGCTCGGGCTGATACGTACAATTAAAACAGACATTTTAAAAAAACATACGACAAGACCTCAGATTTGCARAATTTTGAGGCCTGTAGTTTATGAAGTGAAACAGCAGGTGACAAAAAAATATATATGATTAGTATGTGATGGTGACACGTTGCATCTAAATTTGTGTGTTTGCTGTAAAAATAAAAACAAAAATAGAATAAAAACACGTTTGCATGTGCAGCGCCATTAAAAGAGACAATTTTCTTCGTTTCCACATGTATGAGCACATGCAGTCTCCTCCGGTCTGTACATGTCGTTCTGTCTGTCTACCAGCGGGTGGCATCGCCTTGTAGTATTTTTTTTACACCATTAATTTCACTCCCATTCATCCCTAAAAATACACAAAACAATCACGCAAAGATTCATGCTTTTCTCTTTTTGTCCTTTTTGTTTTTGCTCTAGTTTCAGCTGGATTTGCGAGTCAGATGATAGTTTCTGTTTTTTTATAATTAAACTGACSAACAAGAACAAAACCAGCGATAAAAACGCTACAGGATAAAATGTTAAAAACGACAAGATCATTTATTTTAGATCTCTAAACTATGAAGATCTTTATGCTTCAAGTCAATCAGGTGTATGAAAAGTGGAAATCTTACATTTTCTTTGTAAGCTGTTGAAAATAAATCATTATAGAAACAAGTCTATGAAATAAATTGTTTTAAAAGATTTAGCAGTTCTGTGTGCCTTCTTGACTTACGCTCATTCTATCTGTTCTGTTATCATAAAGACTTCAAGATAATCAGTTTTATTTTTGACTCATTAATTGTGTCCTAATCTGATGTTTTTAAAAGATTCTCAGCTAAGTAAAAAAAAAAGCTGTAAACAGTTGAATCAGACAACACAAACTCAATTAATCACGTTGGAAAATGCCTGTGATATTTACCAACAGGTTCGAGCTAATCGTCTCCCTTTAATTAATTCCTCCACAATTAATTCACATGATGCATTGCTGRGATTCTTTGTGCTCTCTGCTGTATCTGATTGCTGTGATGAAAAAGCAKAAGATTGGCCCTGGAATAAATAACGTGGTGTTTATTGCAGCAGTTTATGCCTTAATTAAAGCGCCTGGGTTCGTTTCGGATCCGCAGTGAAACCAGGAACCCGGCTGGTGCCGCAGAATCCAAATGTCAGATGAGGTCATGTCTTTGTCTCGGTGCTGCGGCTCTGCGGTCCTTTCTGTTAATACGTTGTTTTTTTTTTTTGTTGTTTGTTTTTTGTTTTAATCTCACCGCCGGGCTTTTTCTGTGCAATAAATGGCTTCAGTTTTACACCCTCCCTGTGTGTTTTCATTTTACCGTATGCCCCTCTGTCCCTGAGACCCTTAACCTGTGAGGTCAAATCAGGTCACAGGTGAGGTCCTCGGGAACAGGGCTGCATTCAGTTTCAACGTTTGAATAAATGAATATTCTGTAGATATAATTCCCCCCCAGAGAAATCTGTCTTCTATGTAAGGTTTGATGTTTCTCCTAAAGGCGCTTTAAATGCGAGAGAAGCAGAAGATTAAGATATTAAAGCTTCTCAGGCTGAAGCAAGAGAGAAAACGACCACGACGTCTGTCCTGCAGCACAGACTGCTATCAGGGGGCCGGCCCTTATTGGCTGTCTTTGTGTTATAGCCTCCGCTGGGGGCCAATAAGAAGGCAGCCGAGGGCTGTGACCCCGTCTTAYGTGTCGCCTTCCAAACTCAAGCTCAAGTTTATTATTTGTGCTGCAAAAGTTGCTCCGTTCCTTCATCTTTTCACCTACAGTGGGTTAATAAAACAGTGCTGTGTGTGTGCGTTTATTTATTTATTTATTTATTTATTTATTTATTTATTTATTTATTCATTCATTCATTTTTACTAAAAGACCAAATCTTTTGAAATGAGATTCTAAGAAAAGGTTATGAAGAATTAATATCTTACCTGTTTCAGATGTTCCAGCTCAGTTTGAAAAAGAGTTTAATTTGATGAGCTGATGGCTAGTTTGAAGTGGACAGCTACTGCTTTAAATCAACCCAATATAATATGTTAGAGCACATTATATGAACTTTACTTGATAAACTTTACATCCCCGTCAGTTTTACATCACAGTCTACATTTATTCCAATAAAAACATTACGATATTCCAGACTGCACTAGAGGTGCTACAGCTATTTTCAGACTATTGCACATTTTATGATGAAACCATTTATAAAATACATTAAAGTACTAAAAAAATAGTAGTTACACAGGATTCAAAGTGCTCTAATATTTGAGTTGTCAGCAGCTTTGACTAATCCGGTCAAAAATGAAGTACTTCTCTAAACTTTTTTTTTTAAAAAGTGCTATCTACAACAGGTTAGATAATTACTGTTCATAACTTTTCCAAAGAACCCCAGTTTGAAAAAAAAATCCAAACTATCAAATGAAGTTTTGTCCAATACTGCAAAACTTTTATCTCTCACTGAAAAAAAACCTGTGAAGTTCCTGGTAATTAAAAACATTTCATCTTATAAAGCTCACAGAGAGCTGTGCACACATGTGGGAATACTTATCAAAATGTCCTTGTGACAGAAAACATTTTGTATCCACCCCGACAAAAAATAAATAAATAAATAAATAAAAAAACGCAGATACACAAACACACACTCAAATTTCGGGATTTTCCACGGCCAGCCATCTGACTCGCTCTCAGACTTTGGCAGTCCTGGAGCACATTCTTGCCTGATATTGATTGGCCTGTCTGTGTGGAGACAGATGAATGCATTAGTACCCAGCTCACCCTGCCACTGGAAATATATTAAGTTCGTGTATTAGGCACCCTGTCTGGTTGCCATGGAGATGCACCAGGAGCGAGGGACCGAGGAGAAGGAGGCGAGGGGTGGGGAGGGGGAGCGGGCTGGAGGGATGGGGAGGATGGGAGATGTGTGTGTGTGTGTGTGTGTGTGTGGTGGAGGGGATACAGGATGTGATGAGGCAGTCGACTTGATTTGTAGTCCCGCTCCCTCCTCGTCTCCCTCTTCGTCTGTCACTCCCTGTCCTCCCCACCCCTTCCTCATTTGTCCCGTCTTCACTTCCAGGCCCCCCCCCACCCCCCAACTTCCTCAGCAAGAATGTGTCGTTTCTCTGCCTCGCTAAAATGAAATTTGCTGTCCCTTTGTTCCCCGCTTCATTATGATTTGGCCCTGGGCGTCTGTGTGTTGCGGTCCTCGCAGCTCTGGCATTTATTTACTGGAGTCAGTTTCTCCTGGGTTCTTGTGCCGATACCATTTATCCCTACACATACATAAGCATTTAACTCGCTTTTCATCTGCCCCTCTTTCCCCCCCGCCCCTGCCGCCGCCGCCGCCACCTCCCTCCTTGGCTCACGCCATCTCTGAGCTATGCAGTAAAACTGGTGCATTGAGGCAGCAGGAAATGGGGACCAGAGACAATAGAACGGAGGGAAAGGTGTTCTCCCCTCTCAAACACTTTCTCAGAACAAGACACTTGCTCAGTTTGCACGTAAAATCCATCAAAATTCCTGAGCTTGCTGTGCTGCAGGAACCTTTGGAATCCCCTGCACCTGTGGTCACCATGAGAGCAGGGGTTCGAATAAAAACATGTTTTCTTGTGTTTGAAATCTTGTGCCCAGTTAAAATGTGCACAGCTGCTTTGTGGCTGGCGTGTGCTAGCTTGCTGCTCCGCAGCTCTCTGGGCTGCTATCAGTGCTTTGTTGATGTGGAGGACAGTCTGCGGCTGTGCTGGGGCCACGTTCTGACTGAGTACAACGTTAGGAACGTGGACGAGTGCTTCAGGAAGCTGGACCGCATCTTCAACACAAATGAAACCGTGATTGAGGCTGGCAGAGTTGGTATGGAGGGGAAAAAAAGTATTTTTCACTTTGGTTTTAACAGCTGTCATCTGCAGGTTATATAATTACGTCTTTTTGTCTGAAAAAGACCTCATGAACCAGTGTATTAAACTCTTTGAAAGTCATTAGACTGACGTGGATTCAGCCTGATTTAAAAGGCCTACCACATGTAATCAATTATAACACAAAAGCAATCATAACTTAGACAGTTTTACAGGTTTTGGGCTAAACTTTGGTGTGATAGTAGCTGAGTGTCTTTCCAACTCTTTCTTTAAGCTCTAACAGATCATTAAAGGGATCCATGATTAGTTGCAACATTAGACTTTGTTTGATAAACATTTATTTTAACTGTAAAATAAAGACTGTGAAAATATTGTAGGCTGTTTAGTTTTGTAAATTTATAAAAATATATTTTAACA